>NC_055682.1:40834226-41084226 GCF_017639745.1 Melanotaenia boesemani
GATTCTATCACCTCAATGTGAACTGCCCTGATACTTAAGCACGTGAATATGACAGCCCACCTTTTTTTTGGATAACGCCTCCTCTGGTGCGTTGAGAAGACACGAACCATGGGCCGAACACATCTAAGCCCACATTTGTAAATGGAGGGTCTGTTGTCGTGAGACGGTCTGGAGGGAGGTTTGACATTTTCTGTGTGCTCAGAGGTGCACGAAGTCTTTTGCAAGTCACACAATGGTAAATGATAGTGCTCACCTTTCTTTTGCCACCTACTACCCACCATCCTGCAGAGCGAACAGCTCCTTCCGTGAACAGGCGACCTTGATGGTGAGTCTGCTCATGGTAGTGCTTTATGAGAAGAGCTGAAACGTAGTGGTGGCCAGGGACTATGAGTGGGTTCTTTTCAGCTTGGCTTAGGTTTGAGTCACTGATGCGACCACCTACTCTAAGAAGTCCATTTTCATCTAGAAAGGGGTCTAAGTTTCTGAGAGAACTAGTTTTGGGTAGTTTCTCATGTTTTTGTATACACTTGATCGCTTCAGCATACACGTCCTGTTGTACTGCTTGAATGACAATGTTTTGTGCTTGGTTGAACTCATCCACAGTGAGTCCTGTCTCACAGTAGTGCCAACCACAGCAGTGATTGGTTTTGCTTGGTGGTGATTTAAAGTTGTGTATGATGTGCAGTAGTCGAGAGAGAGCACGTGTGAGTGACTTCCAGGTGGAAAACTTAGTGAATCTGACAGAGCCAAGTTGTTTGGTACAGGTTGTAGTTTTGAGTGTGGTCACCTGAGGTCTAACGTCTGAGTCCAGGGTAGGCTCAACAAGGTCGTATGAGTCACTTGTAGGGCTTTGGACTTGGAGCAAAAAGTCAGGGCCAGTGAGCCAGTTACTAAGGGGCAGCTGGTATGCAGGGACAGAACGAGTGGCGTGATCTGCGGGGTTCTGACTGCTAGCTACATAATGCCACTGGCTTGGCTGAGAGGATCTACGGATTCTAGTGACACGGTTACTAACGTAGACATAAAACCTTCTTGTCTCATTGTAGATATAACCTAGGACTACTTTACTGTCCGTATAGAATGTAGTGTAGTCTAGGCTTTCGTCTAGTTCTCCTGAGATTAGATCAGCAAGCTCTACTGCTAACACAGCGGCACTAAGTTCTAATCTTGGTATGGTCTGATCTGGGCGTGGTGCAAGCTTCGCCTTACCCATAACAAAGCCGACTTGACAGTTACCAACTGTATCTGTTAGTCTTAGGTAGGCCACTGCGGCTATGGCCTTAGTAGATGCGTCCGAAAAAACACACAACTCTCTTTTTGTGGCTGTTGAGGGTGAAATGTCTGTGTACGCTCTGGGAATGGTCAGGTTAGACAGTTCTTTGAGTGAGTCTCTCCAGAGTGTCCAGGACTCTTCCATTTCTGGGGGCAATGGAGCGTCCCAGTCTCCATTCTCAACTGTGAGTTCACGCAGAATGGACTTTCCCTGTATAGTGACGGGTGCTACAAAGCCTAGCAGATCATAAAGACTGTTTATGGTTGATAAAACACCTCGCCTAGTGAAGGGCTTTGTCTCGTCTGATACCTTAAAGGTGAAGCAGTCTTTCCTTAGGTCCCACAGGAGACCTAGGCTACGTTGCATGGGCACTGAATCAGCTTCAAAGTCTAAGTCTTTTAGATCTTTAGCATGATCTTGGGGGGGAAACGCCTCTAGTACTTCTTTCCTGTTAGCTGCTATTTTATGCAGTCTTAGATTTGATTTTGCGAGTGTGTCACGGGTTCTTTGGAGTAGGGACACGGCCATTTCAACAGTGGGAAGAGATTTGAGCCCGTCGTCCACGTAGAAGTCGCGTGTGACAAACTGCTTAACATCTGGATCGCAATCTGGCTCGGTGCCTAGGACAGACTGATGCAAGCCGTATATGGCCACTGCTGGAGATGGACTATTCCCAAAGACGTGGACTGTCATCCTATACTCTATAATGTCTTTGGAAATGTCATTGTCGCGGAACCACAAGAAGAGCAAGTAGTTCCTGTCTTGCTCTCGAACATTGAAACAGTAAAACATCTGTTCGATGTCTGCTGTAAAGGCAACTGCTTCCTTCCTAAAGCGTATTAGGACGCCTAGCAGTGAGTTGTTAAGATCAGGTCCTGTCAGCAACACATCATTCAGTGATACACCCTCGTACTTGGCGCTACTGTCAAAGACAACCCTAATCTGTTTGGGTTTACGAGGGTGGTAGACACCGAATAGCGGTAAATACCAACATTCTTCTCCGTCTTTAAGTGGAGGGGCAATTTCTGCATGTTTGTTTTTGAATATTTTGTCCATGAAAGTGATGAAATGTTCCTTCATTTCCTCTTTCCTTTCAAAGTTGCGAACAAGAGACATTAGGCGGTTCAGGGCCTGTGACCTGTTGTTAGGGAGTCTCTGGCGTGCTGATTTGAACGGTAACGGAGCTGTCCAGCTGTTATCCGTGTCTTTTGTAAGTCCTTCCTCCATAATTTTTAAGAAGGCATTGTCTTGAATGGAGGGTGAAATGTAATTGTCGTGCCTGGTTTGTTTGAACACGTTACATCCTAAATGATCAGGTTCACATGTGCTGTCCGCGAGCTGGGTGCTGACGTTGAATGGGACTTGTATTTCACAATGTCTCTCTTTTATGTTGAAAACGTTAGGGCATGGCTCAAACATTGTGGGACGGCCTTTCTCGGTTGCGTTTGTGAACAAAGTCTTAACAGCAAGGGTTTTGTGGACATCACCTAAACACACGTTTCCTACTATGACCCATCCCAGGTCCAATTTTTGTGCATAGGGTGCGTTGTTAGGGCCACTTATCTGTTTACGGACTTTGTGAACTCTAATAACATCCCGTCCAAGAAGCATTAGTATGGGGGCACTAGAGTCTATATCAGGGATGAGGTGAGCTACTGACTTTAGGTGGCTGTGATGCATAGCTGCACTGGGTGTAGGTATCTCATCTCTGTCATTTGGGATGTCTTTGCATTCAATTAAGCTAGGCAGTGGGATGTGGACTGTACCATCTAAGGCCGCCACTACATAACCTGTAGCTCGCCTACCCATTGTCTCTTTAGTACCTGCACATGTCCTAAGTGAGTAAGGAGAACTAGGGCCACGATCATTAAACAGTTCAAAGAACTCAGGATGTACTAATGATCTGTTACTTTGTTCGTCATGGATGGCATAGAGCCTTACCGCCTGGTCTGGGTGGTCTGCTGGGTATACTTTAACGAGACAGATTTTAGAGCATGATCTACCTGCTTGCTTCACACCACAAACCTGAGTGCATTTGGAAGTGATCTCCTCTGGTTCTACAGAGTCGGGCTCCCCGCCATGCTCTGCTGCAGGTTCAGTTTCTTTTAGCCAGGGCGCTGGTCCTGGGTGTAGAGCAGTGCAGTGTTTCTCATCGCTGCACTCTGTACACTGTACCTTGACTTTACAGTTCTTTGCGATGTGTGTAGATGAGGCACAGCATCTGAAGCAAATGTTGTTCTCTTTTAAGAACACTTTTCTATCCTCCAGTGTTTTCATGCGAAATGTTCTACACTTTGGAAGAGGATGAGGTTTCTTGTGAAGGGGACAAAGTTTGTCACTCACTGCAGCTTGGTTTGAGGAGGCATGTAAGCTTGAGCCAGAATGGGAGATGACTTCAGTTTTGTGCACTGATATCTCTCTTTGTCTGTTTGCTTTCCAAGGTGATTTGTCTGGTTTGGGTACATCAGGAGCCGAAGCAAAGTGAAAGCTAGGGTCATTTCTAGAGTTAGCTTCCTGTGTAACAAAGTCTACAAAAACACTAAATGGAGGGAAGGGGACACAGTGTGTGCGTTTGTGGTTTGCTCCAACTGTAATCCACCTTTCCTGCAGGTTGAAGGGGAGTTTTTGAACGATTGGATTTACTCCTCTTGCTGTATCTAGGAACGCAAGACCAGGGAGGTCTCCTTCTGCTTTAGCACATTGCATTTCCATGAGCAGGTCACTAAACTTTCTTAGTTTTGTGTAATCTTTGGATGTGATTTTGGGAATGTGTCAATCCTTTTGAAAAGCGCATCCTCAATCACTTCAGTTGAGCCGTAACATTGTTCTAGTCTGTCCCATATCATGTTGAGACCTTTGACTGGGTTGTTAATGTGTATAGCTCTGATTTGCTCTACATGCTCAGCAGATTCTTTGCCAAGCCACTTTAACATTAAGTCCATCTCTTCACTAGCTGTTAGGTCTAAACCTCTTATTGCATTTTCAAAGGAGCGCTTCCAAGCTCTAAAATTTTGAGGCTTGTCATTAAACTGGAGCAGCCCTGTTGCTACTATTTCACGGCGAGCAAAGTACCTAATAAAGTCACTTACGTTAGAGTCCCTGGGCTCTTGGTATGAGGGCCTGCCATCATAGAAGCTTGATGCTGGTACCTTACTTGACCAGTCGGCGGTGTAATTTTTATTAGCACGAGGAGAGGAGGTGATGACTGGGGGGTTTTGGGAAATGTCAGGATCATCAGGAGGACCCATTGGGATTCGCTGTGGGTTGTCATTCTCTCTTTCGCGATGTAATGACTGATTACTAGTGTGCTCTGGTTTACGGTGTAGTGTAGTTTCACCTTCTGATGGCTGTAGAGCTACGGCTTGTTCCTCTTTCACAAGTGTCGCTTGCCTGATGACATATTGCTTAGTACGCTCAGCTGTTACAGAAGGACATGGGTTACTGCGCGCTTCTATTTGTGAGGCAACAGCTGCTTCTAATGCCTCTGCTTCAGCAATGGCTGAGGCTACATCTTTTTCTTGTTGTAAAAATTCAATAGATGCCTCAATTTTAGCTTTTGCTACTTCAATTTGGGCCTTTTCTACCTTTAGATCCATTTCCTTGGCTGCAAAGCTAAGACGGGCTTTGGCTGCCTCAGCTTTTGCTCTTGCCTTAGCTGCTGCAGAACCTGTGGAGGAGGCACACGAAGCCTCGGACAGGGTCTTGAGAGATGATGCCTTGTTGGACATGGTGGTGTTGACTAGGTGACGGCTGCTGGAACACCGCTGTATGCCGTGCCGTGTTGAGGCGTAGTGGTGGCCAGCTTCACTCTAGCGTGCGATGACTGCGTTATCTTCGTCAGCGTGGATGCGCCGTTTCACTGTGCCGTTACTGATGCATGTCTGATGCAAAGGGCTATCTAACACCTTTCTCATATCACGACTCTGGAGACCGATGAACGTTGTCAGCAGGTTTAATGACATTCAAAAGGGTGAAACTAAAAAAAAGGACAACAATACAATCAAAATATGCACATGTATTACAAATATGCACTTAAGACCCTGTATTGCTACTGTATCAGTCATAAAATATATCTAAGCATATGGACTTGTACATCAGACGCCATTTTGGCGACCACGCAGATCGTAGGTAATTAGCATAACAAAGGGACCCGTTTTACGGTCAAATAATGCATTAGGAGGTAACAACTTGTAAGAAAATAAAGTTACACACTTATACTTTTGATACATACCGGCGATGCAACCTTAGACACAAGATGTTTCCAGTATTTCTCTTAGAAGACACCACGAAGTGCGTGCCGACACCACTTGTTTATTGTACTTCCGCTAAATAAAGGTTTATTCAAACTAGGGCGTTTTTTTTTTTTTTTCTTTTTTTTTTTTTCTTTTAAGGTGCATACCCGAAGTGACCATTGGATGGCACTATAAACACAAGGGATATGATGAACTAATTGGCAAAGGATTCTGTACTTATAAAACAACATTTTAGAATTTATAGCCATAACAGAACAAATAGCTGGTCGTCTTGGGTATCAAAGAGGACTGCCTGAATGTAATAGCTGGTCGTCGTGGTTATCAAAGAGGACTGCGTGTATGTAATAGCTGGTCGTTGTGGTTATCAAAGAGGACTGCCTGAATGTAATAGCTGGTCGTCGTGGTTATCAAAGAGGAATGTCTGTATGTAATAGCTGGTCATTTACAATACACGCAGTACATCAAAGAGGACTGCGTGTATGTAATAGCTGGTCATCAAAGAGGACTGCGTGTATGTAAGAGCTGGTCGTCGTGGTTATCAAAGAGGACTGCCCGAATGTAATAGCTGGTCGTCGTGGTTATCAAAGAGGACTGCGTGTATGTAATAGCTGGTCATCAAAGAGGACTGTGTGTATGTGATAGCTGGTCGTCGTGGTTATCAACGAGGACTGCGTGTATGTAATAGCTGGTCGTCGTGGTTATCAAAGAAGACTGCCTGAATGTAAGAGCTGGTCGTCGTGGGTATCAAAGAGGAATGTCTGTATGCAATAGCTGGTCGTCGTGGTGTTCAAAGAGGACTGCGTGTATGTAATAGCTGGTCATTTACAATACACGCAGTACATCAAAGAGGACTGCGTGTATGTAATAGCTGGTCATCAAAGAGGTCTGCGTGTATGTAAGAGCTGGTCGTCGTGGTTATCAAAGAGGACTGCGTGTATGTAATAGCTGGTCATCAAAGAGGACTTTGTGTATGTGATAGCTGGTCGTCGTGGTTATCAACGAGGACTGCGTGTATGTAATAGCTGGTCGTCGTGGTTATCAAAGAGGACTGCCTGAATGTAATAGCTGGTCGTCGTGGTTATCAAAGAGTACTGCCCGAATGTAATAGCTGGTCATCAAAGAGGACTGCGTGTATGTGATAGCTGGTCGTTTACAGTACAAGAAGTACATCAAAGAGGACTGCGTGTATGTAATAGCTGGTCGTCGTGGTTATCAAAGAGGACTGCCCGAATGTAATAGCTGGTCGTCGTGGTTATCAAAGAGGACTGCGTGTATGTCATAGCTGGTCATCAAAGAGGACTGCGTGTATGTGATAGCTGGTCGTTTACAGTAGAAGCAGTACATCAAAGAGGACTGCGTGTATGTAATAGCTGGTCGTCGTTGTTATCAAAGAGAACTGCGCGTATGTGAAAGCTGATCGTCATGGTTATTAAAGAGGACTGCCTGAAAGTAATAGCTGGTCGTCGTGGTTATCAAAGAGGACTGCGTGTATGTAATAGCTGGTCATCAAAGAGGAGTGCGTGTAGGTGACAGCTGGTCGTTTACAGTACAAGCCGTACATCAAAGAGGACTGCAATTATGTAATAGCTGGTCTTCGTGGTTATCAACGAGGACTGCCTGAATGTAATAGCTGATCGTCATGGTTATCAAAGAGGACTGCTTGTATGTAATAGCTGGTCGTAGTGGTTATCAAAGGGGACTGCTTGAATGTAATAGCTGGTCGTCGTGGTTGTCAAAGAGTACTGCCTGAATGTAATGGCTGGTAGTCGTGGTTATCAAGGAGGACTGCGCGTATGTGATAGCTGTTCATCAAAGAGGACTGCGTGTATGTGACAGCTGGTTGTTTACAGTACAAGCAGTACATCAAAGAGGACTGCGTGTATGTAATAGCTGGTCGTCGTGGTTATCAAAGAGGACTGCCTGAATGTAATAGCTGGTCGTCGTGGTTATCAAAGAGGACTGCGTCTATGTAATAGCTGGTCGTCGTGGTTATCAAAGAGGACTGCCTGAATGTAATAGATGGTCGTTGTGGTTATCAAAGAGGACTGCATGTATTTAATAGCTGGACATCAAAGAAGACTGAGTGTATGTGATAGCTGGTCATTTACAGTACAAGCAGTACATCAAAGAGGACTGCGTGTATGTAATAGGTGGTCGTCGTGGGTATCAAAGACGAATGTCTGTATTTAATGGCTGGTCGTCGTGGGTATCAAAGAGGACTGCCTCAATGTCATAGCTGGTCGTCGTGGTTATCAAAGAGGACTGCCTGAATGTAATAGCTGGTCGTCGTGGTTATCAAAGAGGACTGCCTGAATGTAACAGCTGGTCGTCGTAGTTATCAAAGAGGACTGGGTGTATGTAATAGTTGGTCGTCGTGGTTATCAAAGAGGACTGCAATTATGTAATAGCTGGTCGTCGTGGTTATCAAAGAGGACTGCAATTATGTAATAGCTGGTCGTCGTGGTTATCAAAGAGGACTGCAATTATGTAATAGCTGGTCATCAAAGAGGACTGTCAGTATGTAATAGCTGGTCGTCGTGGTTATCAAAGAGCACTGCCTAAATGTAATAGCTGGTTGTCGTGGTTATCAAAGAGGACTGCCTGAATGTAATAGCTCGTCATCAAAGAGGACTGCGTGTATGTGACAGCTGGTCGTTTACAGTACAAGCCGTACATCAAAGAGGACTGCAATTATGTAATAGCTGGTCTTCGTGGTTATCAACGAGGACTGCCTGAATGTAATAGCTGATCGTCATGGTTATCAAAGAGGACTGCTTGTATGTAATAGCTGGTCGTAGTGGTTATCAAAGGGGACTGCTTGAATGTAATAGCTGGTCGTCGTGGTTGTCAAAGAGTACTGCCTGAATGTAATGGCTGGTAGTCGTGGTTATCAAGGAGGACTGCGCGTATGTGATAGCTGTTCATCAAAGAGGACTGCGTGTATGTGACAGCTGGTTGTTTACAGTACAAGCAGTACATCAAAGAGGACTGCGTGTATGTAATAGCTGGTCGTCGTGGTTATCAAAGAGGACTGCCTGAATGTAATAGCTGGTCGTCGTGGTTATCAAAGAGGACTGCGTCTATGTAATAGCTGGTCGTCGTGGTTATCAAAGAGGACTGCCTGAATGTAATAGATGGTCGTTGTGGTTATCAAAGAGGACTGCATGTATTTAATAGCTGGACATCAAAGAAGACTGAGTGTATGTGATAGCTGGTCATTTACAGTACAAGCAGTACATCAAAGAGGACTGCGTGTATGTAATAGGTGGTCGTCGTGGGTATCAAAGACGAATGTCTGTATTTAATGGCTGGTCGTCGTGGGTATCAAAGAGGACTGCCTCAATGTCATAGCTGGTCGTCGTGGTTATCAAAGAGGACTGCCTGAATGTAATAGCTGGTCGTCGTGGTTATCAAAGAGGACTGCCTGAATGTAACAGCTGGTCGTCGTAGTTATCAAAGAGGACTGGGTGTATGTAATAGTTGGTCGTCGTGGTTATCAAAGAGGACTGCAATTATGTAATAGCTGGTCGTCGTGGTTATCAAAGAGGACTGCAATTATGTAATAGCTGGTCGTCGTGGTTATCAAAGAGGACTGCAATTATGTAATAGCTGGTCATCAAAGAGGACTGTCAGTATGTAATAGCTGGTCGTCGTGGTTATCAAAGAGCACTGCCTAAATGTAATAGCTGGTTGTCGTGGTTATCAAAGAGGACTGCCTGAATGTAATAGCTCGTCATCAAAGAGGACTGCTTGTATATGATAGCGGGTCGTTTACAGTACAAGCAGTACATCAAAGAGGACTGCGTGTAAGTAATAGCTGGTCGTCGTGGTTATCAAAGAGGACTGCCTGAATGTAATAGCTGGTTGTCGTGGTTATGATAGAGGACTGCGTGTATGTAATAGCTGGTCGTTTACAGTACAAGCAGTACATCAAAGAGGACTGTGTGTATGTAATAGCTGGTCGTCGTGGTTATCAAAGAGGACTGCCTGAATGTAATAGCTGGTCGTCGTGGTTATCAAAGAGGACTGCCTGAATGTAATAGCTGTTCATCAAAGAGGACTGTGTATATGTAATAGCTGGTCATCAAAGAGGATTGCGTGTATGTGATAGCTTGTCGTTTAGAGTACAAGCAGAACATCAAAGAGGACTGCCTGAATGTAATAGCTGGTCGTCGTGGTTATCAAAGAGGACTGCGTGTATGTAATAGCTGGTCGTCGTGGTTATCAAAGAGGACTTCCTGAATGTAATAGCTGGTTGTCGTGGTTATCAAAGAGGACTTCCTGAATGTAATAGCTGGTCGTTTCGGTTATCAAAGAGGACTGCGTCTATGTAATAGCTGGTCGTCGTGGTTATCAAAGAGGACTGCCTAAATGTAAAAGCTGGTCGTCGTGGTTATCAAAGAGGACTGCCTGAATGTAATAGCTGGTCGTCATGGTCAACAATGAGGACTGCTTGTATGTAATAGCTGGTCGTCGTGGTTATCAAAGAGGACTGCCCGAATGTAATAGCTGGTCGTCGTGGTTATCAAAGAGGACTGCGTGTATGTAATAGCTGGTCATCAAAGAGGACTGCGTGTATGTGATAGCTGGTCGTTTACAGTACAAGAAGTACATCAAAGAGGACTGCGTGTATATAATAGCTGGTCGTTGTGGTTATCAAAGAGGACTGCCTGAATGTAATAGCTGGTCGTCGTGGTTATCAAAGAGGACTGCGTGTATGCAATAGCTGGTCGTCGTGGTTATTAAAGAGGACAGCCTGAATGTAATAGCTGGTCATTGTGGTTGTCAAAGAGGACTGCGTGTATGTAATAGCTGGTCATCAAAGAGGACTGCGTGTATGTGATAGCTGGTCGTTTACAATACACGCAGTACATCAAACAGGACTGCGTGTATGTAATAGCTGGACATCAAAGATGACTGTCTGTATGTAATAGCTGGTCATTGTGGTTATCAAAGAGGACTGCGTGTATGTAATAGCTGGTCGTCGTGGTTATTAAAGAGGACTGCAATTATGTAATAGCTCGTTATCAAAGAGGACTGCGTGTATGTAATAGCTGGTCATTTACAATACACGCAGTACATCAAAGAGGACTGCGTGTATGTAATAGCTGGTTATCAAAGAGGACTGCGTGTATGTAATAGCTGGTCATTTACAATACACGCAGTACATCAAAGAGGACTGCGTGTATGTAATAGCTGGTCGTCGTGGTTATAAAAGAGGACTGCCCGAATGTAATAGCTGGTCGTCGTGGTTATCAAAGAGTACTGCGTGTATGTAATAGCTGGTCATCAAAGAGGACTGCGTGTATGTAATAGCTGGTCGTCGTGGTTATCAAAGAGGACCGTCTGTATGTAATAGCTGGTCGTCGGGGTTATCAAAGAGGACTGCCTGACTGTAACAGCTGGTCGTCGTGGTTATCAACGAGGACTGCGTGTATGTAATAGCTGGTCGTCGTGGATATCAAAGAGGACTGCGTGTACTTAATAGCTGGTCATCAAAGAGGACTGACTGTATGTGATAGCTGGTCTTTTACAGTACAAGGACTACATCAAAGAGGACTGCGTGGATGTTATTGCTGGTCGTCATGCTTATCAAAGAGGACTGTCTGTATGTAATAGCTGGTCGTCGGGGTTATCAAAGAGGACTGTCTGTATGTAATAGCTGGTCGTCGGGGTTATCAAAGAGGACTGCGTGTATGTAATAGCTGGTCGTCGTGGATATCAAAGAGGACTGCCCGAATGTAATAGCTGGTCGTCGTGGTTATCAAAGAGGACTGCGTCTATGTAATAGCTGGTCGTCGTGGTTATCAAAGAGGACTGCGTGAATGTATTAGCTGGTCGTCGTGGTTATCAAAGAGGACTGCGTGTACTTAAAAGATGGTCATCAAAGAGGACTGAGTGTATGTGATAGCTGGTCTTTTACAGTACAAGCACTACATCAAAGAGGACTGTCTGTATGTAATAGCTGGTCGTCGGAGTCATCGAAGAGGACTGCCTGAATGTAATAGCTATTCGTCGTGGTTATCAAAGAGGACTGCCCGAATGTAATAGCTGGTCATCAAAGAGGACTGCGTGTATGTAATAGCTGGTCGTCTTGGGTATCAAAGAGGACTGCCTGAATGTAATAGCTGGTCGTTGTGGTTATCAAAGAAGACTGCCTGAATGTAAGAGCTGATCGTCGTGGTTATCAAAGAGGACTGCAATTATGTAATAACTGGTCGTCGTGGTTATCAAAGAGGACTGCTTGTATGTAGTAGCTGGTCGTAGTGGTTATCAAAGAGGACTGCTTGAATGTAATAGCTGGTCGTCGTGGTTGTCAAAGAGGACTGCCTGAATGTAATGGCTGGTCGTCGTGGTTATCAAGGAGGACTGCGTGTATGTGATAGCTGGTTGTTTATAGTACACGCATTACATCAAAGAGGACTGCGTGTATGCAATAGGTGGTCATCAAAGAGGACTGCGTGTATGTAATAGCTGGTTATTTACAATACACGCAGTACATCAAAGAGTACTGCGTCTATGTAATAGCTGGTCGTCGTGGTTATCAAAGAGGACTGCCTGTATGTAAAAGCTGGTCGTCTGGGTTATCAAAGAGGACTGCCTGATTGTAATAGCTGGTCGTCGTGGTCATCAACGAGGACTGCGTGTATGTAATAGCTGGTCGTCGTGGTTATCAAAGAGGACTTCCTGAATGTAATAGCTTGTCGTCGGGATTATGAAAGAGGACTGCGTGTATGTAATAGCTGGTCGTCGTGGTTCTCAAAGAGGACTTCCTGAATGTAATAGCTGGTCGTCGTGGTTACCAAAGAGGACTGCGTCTATGTAATAGCTGGTCGTCGTGGTTATCAAAGAGGACTGCCTGAATGTAATAGCTGGTCGTCGTGGTTATCAAAGAGGACTGCGTGTACTTAATAGCTGGTCATCAAAGAGGACTGAGTGTATGTGATAGCTGGTCTTTTACAGTACAAGCACTACATCAAAGAGGATGGCGTGGATGTAATAGCTGGTCGTCATGGGTATCAAAGAGGACTGTCTTTATGTAATAGCTGGTCGTCGGAGTTATCGAAGAGGACTGCCTGAATGGAATAGCTGGTAGTCGTGGTTATCAAAGAGGACTGCCCGAATGTAATAGCTGGACATCAAAGAGGACGGCGTGGATGTAATAGCTGGTCGTCATGGGTATCAAAGAGGACTGTCTGTATGTAATAGCTGGTCGTCGGAGTTATCAAAGAGGACTGCCTGAATGTAATAGCTGGTCGTCGTGGTTATCAAAGAGGACTGCGTGTATGTAATAGCTGGTCGTTGTGGTTATCAAAGAGGACTGCCTGAATGTCATAGCTGGTCGTCGCGGGTATCAAAGAGGACTGCGTTTATGTGATAGCTGGTCTTTTACAGTACAAGCAGTACATCAAAGAGGACTGCGTGTATGTAATAACTGGTTGTTTACAAAACACGCAGTACATCAAGGAGGACTGCGTGTATGTAATAGCTGGACATCAAAGAGGACTGTCTGTATGTAATAGCTGGTCGTTGTGGTTATCAAAGAGGACTGCGTGTATGTAATAGCTGGTTGTCGTGGTTATCAAAGAGGACTGCAATTATGTAATAGCTCGTTATCAAAGAGGACTGCGTGTATGTAATAGCTGGTCGTCGTTGTTATCAAAGAGAACTGCGCGTATGTCAAAGCTGATCGTCGTGGTTATTAAAGAGGACTGCCTGAATGTAATAGCTGGTCGTCGTGGTTATCAAAGAGGACTGCGTGTATGTAATAGCTGGTCATCAAAGAGGAGTGCGTGTATGTGACAGCTGGTCGTTTACAGTACAAGCCATACATCAAAGAGGACTGCGTGTATGCAATAGCTGGTCGTCGTGGTGTTGAAAGGGGACTGCGTGTATGTAATAGCTGGTCGTCGTGGTTATCAAAGAAGACTGCCTGAATGTAAGAGCTGGTCGTCGTGGGTATCAAAGAGGAATGTCTGTATGCAATAGCTGGTCGTCGTGGTGTTCAAAGAGGACTGCGTGTATGTAATAGCTGGTCATTTACAATACACGCAGTACATCAAAGAGCACTGCGTGTATGTAATAGCTGGTCATCAAAGAGGACTGCGTGTATGTAAGAGCTGGTCGTCGTGGTTATCAAAGAGGACTGCCCGAATGTAATAGCTGGTCGTCGTGGTTATCAAAGAGGACTGCGTGTATGTAATAGCTGGTCATCAAAGAGGACTGTGTGTATGTGATAGCTGGTCGTCGTGGTTATCAACGAGGACTGCGTGTATGTAATAGCTGGTCGTCGTGGTTATCAAAGAGGACTGCCTGAATGTGATAGCTGGACGTCGGGATTATCAAAGAGGACTGCGTGTATGTAATAGCTGGTCGTCGTGGTTATCAAAGAGGAATTCCTGAATGTAATAGCTGGTCGTCGTGGTTATCAAAGAGGACCATCTGTATGTAATAGCTGGTCGTCGTGGTTATCAAAGAAGACTGCCTGAATGTAAGAGCTGGTCGTCGTGGGTATCAAAGAGGAATGTCTGTATGCAATATCTGGTCGTCGTGGTGTTCAAAGAGGACTGCGTGTATGTAATAGCTGGTCATTTACAATACACGCAGTACATCAAAGAGGACTGCGTGTATGTAATAGCTGGTCATCAAAGAGGACTGCGTGTATGTAAGAGCTGGTCGTCGTGGTTATCAAAGAGGACTGCGTGTATGTAATATCTGGTCATCAAAGACGACTGTGTGTATGTGATAGCTGGTCGTCGTGGTTATCAACGAGGACTGCGTGTATGTAATAGCTGGTCGTCGTGGTTATCAAAGAGGACTGCCTGAATGTAATAGCTGGTCGTCGGGATTATCAAAGAGGACTGCGTGTATGTAATAGCTGGTCGTCGTGGTTATCAAAGAGGACTTCCTGAATGTAATAGCTGGTTGTCGTGGTTATCAAAGAGGACCATCTGTATGTAATAGCTGGTCGTCGGGGTTATCAAAGAGGACTGCCTGATTGTAATAGCTGGTCGTCGTGGTTATCAACGAGGACTGCGTGTATGGAATAGCTGGACGTCGTGGTTATCAAAGAGGACTGTCTGAATGTAATAGCTGGTCGTCGGGATTATCAAAGAGGACTGCGTGTATGTAATAGCTGGTCGTCTTGGGTATCAAAGAGGACTGCCTGAATGTAATAGCTGGTCGTCGTGGTTATCAAAGAGGACTGCGTGTATGTAATAGCTTGTCGTTGTGGTTATCAAAGAGGACTGCCTGAATGTAATAGCTGGTCCTCGTTGTTATCAAAGAGGACTGCGTGTATGTAATAGGTGGTCATCAAAGAGGACTGCGTGTATGTAATAACTGGTTGTTTACAAAACACGCAGTACATCAAGGAGGACTGCGTGTATGTAATAGCTGGACATCAAAGAGGACTGTCTGTATGTAATAGCTGGTCGTTGTGGTTATCAAAGAGGACTGCGTGTATGTAATAGCTGGTTGTCGTGGTTATCAAAGAGGACTGCAATTATGTAATAGCTCGTTATCAAAGAGGACTGCGTGTATGTAATAGCTGGTCATTTACAATACACGCAGTACATCAAAGAGGACTGCGTGTATGTAATAGCTGGTCATCAAAGAGGACCGCGTGTATGTAATAGCTGGTCGTCGTGGTTATAAAAGAGGACTGCCCGAATGTAATAGCTGGTCGTCAAAGAGGAGTGCGTGTATGTGATAGCTGGTCGTTTACAGTACAAGCCGTACATCAAAGAGGACTGCGTGTATGTAATAGCTGGTCGTTTCGGTTATCAAAGAGGACTGTCTGCATGCAATAGCTGGTCGTCGTGGTGGTCAAAGGGGACTGCCTGAATGTAAGAGCTGGTCGTCGTGGGTATCAATGAGGAATGTCTGTATGTAATAGCTGGTCGTCGGAGTTATCGAAGAGGACTGCCTGAATGGAATAGCTGGTAGTCGTGGTTATCAAAGAGGACTGCCCGAATGTAATAGCTGGATATCAAAGAGGACGGCGTGGATGTAATAGCTGGTCGTCATGGGTATCAAAGAGGACTGTCTGTATGTAATAGCTGGTCGTCGTGGTTATCAAAGAGGACTGCGTGTACTTAATAGCTGGTCATCAAAGAGGACTGAGTGTATGTGATAGCTGGTCTTTTACAGTACAAGCACTACATCAAAGAGGACGGCGTGGATGTAATAGCTGGTCGTCATGGGTATCAAAGAGGACTGTCTGTATGTAATAGCTGGTCGCCGGAGTTATCGAAGAGGACTGCCTGAATGGAATAGCTGGTAGTCGTGGTTATCAAAGAAGACTGCCCGAATGTAATAGCTGGATATCAAAGAGGACGGCGTGGATGTAATAGCTGGTCGTCATGGGTATCAAAGAGGACTGTCTGTATGTAATAGCTGGTCGTCGGAGTTATCAAAGAGGACCGTCTGTATGTAATAGCTGGTCGTCAGGGTTATCAAAGAGGACTGCCTGAATGTAATAGCTGGTCGTCGCGGGTATCAAAGAGGACTGCGTTTATGTGATAGCTGGTCTTTTACAGTACAAGCAGCACATCAACGAGGACTGCGTGTATGTAATAGCTGGTCGTCGTTGTTATCAAAGAGAACTGCGCGTATGTCAAAGCTGATCGTCGTGGTTATTAAAGAGGACTGCCTGAATGTAATAGCTGGTCGTCGTGGTTATCAAAGAGGACTGCGTGTATGTAATAGCTGGTCATCAAACAGGAGTGTGTGTATGTGACAGCTGGTCGTTTACAGTACAAGCCGTACATCAAAGAGGAGAGCGTGTATGCAATAGCTGGTCGTCGTGGTGTTCAAAGGGGACTGAGTGTATGTAATAGCTGGTCGTCGTGGTTATCAAAGAAGACTGCCTGAATGTAAGAGCTGGTCGTCGTGGGTATCAAAGAGGAATGTCTGTATGCAATAGCTGGTCGTCGTGGTGTTCAAAGAGGACTGCGTGTATGTAATAGCTGGTCATTTACAATACACGCAGTACATCAAAGGGGACTGCGTGTATGTAATAGCTGGTCATCAAAGAGGACTGCGTGTATGTAAGAGCTGGTCGTCGTGGTTATCAAAGAGGACTGCCCGAATGTAATAGCTGGTCGTCGTGGTTATCAAAGAGGACTACGTGTATGTAATAGCTGGTCATCAAAGAGGACTGTGTGTATGTGATAGCTGGTCGTCGTGGTTATCAACGAGGACTGCGTGTATGTAATAGCTGGTCGTCGTGGTTATCAAAGAGGACTGCCTGAATGTAATAGCTGGTCGTCGTGGATATCAAAGAGGACCATCTGTATGCAATAGCTGGTCGTCGGGGTTATCAAAGAGGACTGTCTGAATGTAAGAGCTTGTCGTCGTGGGTATCAAAGAGGAATGTCTGTATGCAATAGCTGGTCGTCGTGGTGTTCAAAGAGGACTGCGTGTATGTAATAGCTGGTCATTTACAATACACGCAGTACATCAAAGAGGACTGCGTGCATGTAATAGCTGGTCATCAAAGAGGTCTGCGTGTATGTAAGAGCTGGTCGTCGTGGTTATCAAAGAGGACTGCGTGAATGTAATAGCTGGTCATCAAAGAGGACTTTGTGTATGTGATAGCTGGTCGTCGTGGTTATCAACGAGGACTGCGTGTATGTAATAGCTGGTCGTCGTGGTTATCAAAGAGGACTGCCTGAATGTAATAGCTGGTCGTCGTGGGTATCAAAGAGTACTGCCCGAATGTAATAGCTGGTCATCAAAGAGGACTGCGTGTATGTGATAGCTGGTCGTTTACAGTACAAGAAGTACATCAAAGAGGACTGCGTGTATGTAATAGCTGGTCGTCGTGGTTATCAAAGAGGACTGCCCGAATGTAATAGCTGGTCGTCGTGGTTATCAAAGAGGACTGCGTGTATGTCTTAGCTGGTCATCAAAGAGGACTGCGTGTATGTAATAGCTGGTCGTCGTTGTTATCAAAGAGAACTGCGCGTATGTGAAAGCTGATCGTCATGGTTATTAAAGAGGACTGCCTGAAAGTAATAGCTGGTCGTCGTGGTTATCAAAGAGGACTGCGTGTATGTAATAGCTGGTCATCAAAGAGGAGTGCGTGTATGTGACAGCTGGTCGTTTACAGTACAAGCCGTACATCAAAGAGGACTGCAATTATGTAATAGCTGGTCTTCGTGGTTATCAACGAGGACTGCCTGAATGTAATAGCTGATCGTCATGGTTATCAAAGAGGACTGCTTGTATGTAATAGCTGGTCGTAGTGGTTATCAAAGGGGACTGCTTGAATGTAATAGCTGGTCGTCGTGGTTGTCAAAGAGTACTGCCTGAATGTAATGGCTGGTAGTCGTGGTTATCAAGGAGGACTGCGCGTATGTGATAGCTGTTCATCAAAGAGGACTGCGTGTATGTGACAGCTGGTTGTTTACAGTACAAGCAGTACATCAAAGAGGACTGCGTGTATGTAATAGCTGGTCGTCGTGGTTATCAAAGAGGACTGCATGAATGTAATAGCTGGTCGTCGTGGTTATCAAAGAGGACTGCGTCTATGTAATAGCTGGTCGTCGTGGTTATCAAAGAGGACTGCCTGAATGTAATAGATGGTCGTCGTGGTTATCAAAGAGGACTGCATGTATTTAATAGCTGGACATCAAAGAAGACTGAGTGTATGTGATAGCTGGTCATTTACAGTACAAGCAGTACATCAAAGAGGACTGCGTGTATGTAATAGGTGGTCGTCGTGGGTATCAAAGACGAATGTCTGTCTTTAATAGCTGGTCGTCGTGGGTATTAAAGAGGACTGCCTCAATGTCATAGCTGGTCGTCGTGGTTATCAAAGAGGACTGCCTGAATGTAATAGCTGGTCGTCGTGGTTATCAAAGAGGACTGCCTGAATGTAACAGCTGGTCGTCGTAGTTATCAAAGAGGACTGGGTGTATGTAATAGTTGGTCGTCGTGGTTATCAAAGAGGACTGCAATTATGTAATAGCTGGTCGTCGTGGTTGTCAAAGAGGACTGCAATTATGTAATAGCTGGTCGTCGTGGTTATCAAAGAGGACTGCAATTATGTAATAGCTGGTCATCAAAGAGGACTGTCAGTATGTAATAGCTGGTCGTCGTGGTTATCAAAGAGCACTGCCTAAATGTAATAGCTGGTTGTCGTGGTTATCAAAGAGGACTGCCTGAATGTAATAGCTCGTCATCAAAGAGGACTGCTTGTATGTGATAGCGGGTCGTTTACAGTACAAGCAGTACATCAAAGAGGACTGCGTGTAAGTAATAGCTGGTCGTCGTGGTTATCAAAGAGGACTGCCTGAATGTAATAGCTGGTTGTCGTGGTTATGATAGAGGACTGCGTGTATGTAATAGCTGGTCGTTTACAGTACAAGCAGTACATCAAAGAGGACTGTGTGTATGTAACAGCTGGTCGTCGTGGTTATCAAAGAGGACTGCCTGAATGTAATAGCTGGTCGTCGTGGTTATCAAAGAGGACTGCCTGAATGTAATAGCTGTTCATCAAAGAGGACTGCCTGAATGTAATAGCTGGTCGTTTACAATACAAGCAGTATATGAAAGAGAAGTGCGTGTATGTAATAGCTGGTCGTCGTGGTTATCAAAGAGGACTGCCTGAATGTAATAGCTGGTCATCAACAAGGTCTGCGTCTATGTGATACCTGGTCGTCGTGGTCATCAAAGGGGACTGTGTGTATGTGATACGTGGTCGTCGTGGTCATCAAAGAGGACTGTCTGTATATAATAGCTGGTCGTCGTGGTTATCAAAGGGGATTTGCCTGTATGTAATAGCTGGTCATCGTGGTTATCAAAGAGGACTGCGTGCATGTAATAGCTGGTTATCGTGGTTATCAAAAAGGACTGCGTGTATGTAATAGCTGGTCATCAAAGAGGACTGCCTGAATGTAATAGCTGGTCGTCGTGGTTATCAAAGGGGACTGCCTGAATGTAATAGCTGGTCGTCGTGGTTATCAAAGAGGACTGCGTGTATGTAATAGCTGGTCATCAAAGAGGACTGCCTGAATGTAATAGCTGGTCGTCGTGGTTATCAAAGAGGACTGCGTGTATGTAATAGCTGGTCATCGAAGAGTACTGCCTGAATGTAATAGCTGGTCGTTTACACTACAAGCAGTATATCAAAGAGGACTGTGTGTATGTAATAGCTGGTCATGAAAGAGGACTGCGTCTATGTAAAAGCTGGTCTTTTACAGTACAAGCAGTACATCAAAGAGGACTGCGTGTATGCAATAGCTGGTCGTTGTCGTCATCAAAGAGGACTGTCTGTATGTAATAGCTGGTTGTCGTGGTTATCAAAGAAGACTGCGTGTATGTAATAGCTGGTCGTCGTGGTTATCAAAGAGGACTGCCTGAATGTAATAGCTGGTCATCAACGAGGTCTGCGTCTATGTGATACCTGGTCGTCGTGGTCATCAACGGGGACTGTGTGTATGTGATACCTGGTTGTCGTGGTTATCAAAGAGGACTGCGTGTATGTAATAGCTGGTTATCGTGGTTATCAAAAAGGACTGCGTGTATGTAATAGCTGGTCATCAAAGAGGACTGCATGAATGTAATAGCTGGTCGTCGTGGTTATCAAAGAGGACTGCCTGAATGTAATAGCTGGTCGTCGTGGTTATCAAAGAGGACTGCGTGTATGTAATAGCTGGTCATCAAAGAATACTGCCTGAATGTAATAGCTGGTCGTTTACCGTACAAGCAGTACATTAAAGTGGACTGTGTGTATGTGACACCTGGTCGTCGTGGTTATCAAAGAGGACTGCCTGAATGTAATAGCTGGTCGTCGTGGTTATCAAAGAGGACTGCGTGTATGTAATAGCTGGTCATGAAATAGGACTGCGTCTATGTAATAGCTGGTCTTTTACAGTACAAGCAGTACATCAAAGAGGACTGCGTGTATGCAATAGCTGGTCGTCGTGGTCATCAAAGAGGACTGTCTGTATGTAATAGCTGGTTGTCATGGTTATCAAAGAGGACTGCGTGTATGTAATAGCTGGTCGTCGTGGTTATCAAAGAAGACTGCCTGAATGTAATAGCTGGTCATCAACGAGGTCTGCGTCTATGTGATACTTGGTCGTCGTGGTCATCAAAGGGGACTGTGTGTATGTGATACCTGGTCGTCGTGGTCATCAAAGAGAACTGTCTGTATGTAATAGCTGGTCGTCGTGGTTATCAAAGGGGATTTGCCTGTATGTAATAGCTGGTCGTCGTGGTTATCAAAGAGGACTGCGTGTATGTAATAGCTGGTCGTCGTGGTTATCAAAGAGGACTGCCTGAATGTAATAGGTGGTAGTCGTGGTCATCAACGAGGACTGCGTGTATGTAATAGCTGGTCATCAAAGAGGACTGCCTGAATGTAATAGCTGGTCGTCGTGGTTATCAAAGAGGACAGCGTGTATGTATTAGCTGGTCGTCGTGGTTTTCAAAGAGGACTTGCCTGTTTGTAATACCTGGTCGTGGTGGTTATCAAACAGGACTGCGTCTATGTCATACCCGGTCGTCGTGGTCATCAAAGGGGACTGTCTGGATGTAATAGCTGGTCGTCGTGGTTATCAAAGAGGACTGCTTGTATGTAATAGCTGGTCGTAGTGGTTATCAAAGAGGACTGCTTGAATGTAATAGCTGGTCGTCGTGGTTGTCAAAGAGTACTGCCTGAATGTAATGGCTGGTAGTCGTGGTTATCAAGGAGGACTGCGCGTATGTGATAGCTGTTCATCAAAGAGGACTGCGTGTATGTGACAGCTGGTTGTTTACAGTACAAGCAGTACATCAAAGAGGACTGCGTGTATGTAATAGCTGGTCGTCGTGGTTATCAAAGAGGACTGCCTGAATGTAATAGCTGGTCGTCGTGGTTATCAAAGAGGACTGCGTCTATGTAATAGCTGGTCGTCGTGGTTATCAAAGAGGACTGCCTGAATGTAATAGATGGTCGTCGTGGTTATCAAAGAGGACTGCATGTATTTAATAGCTGGACATCAAAGAAGACTGAGTGTATGTGATAGCTGGTCATTTACAGTACAAGCAGTACATCAAGGAGGACTGCGTGTATGTAATAGCTGGTCGTCGTGGGTATCAAAGAGGAATGTCTGTATTTAATAGCTGGTCGTCGTAGGTATCAAAGAGGACTGCCTCAATGTCATAGCTGGTCGTCGTGGTTATCAAAGAGGACTGCCTGAATGTAACAGCTGGTCGTCGTAGTTATCAAAGAGGACTGGGTGTATGTAATAGTTGGTCGTCGTGGTTATCAAAGAGGACTGCAATTATGTAATAGCTGGTCGTCGTGGTTATCAAAGAGGACTGCAATTATGTAATAGCTGGCCGTCGTGGTTATCAAAGAGGACTGCAATTATGTAATAGCTGGTCATCAAAGAGGACTGTCAGTATGTAATAGCTGGTCGTCGTGGTTATCAAAGAGCACTGCCTAAATGTAATAGCTGGTTGTCGTGGTTATCAAAGAGGACTGCCTGAATGTAATAGCTCGTCATCAAAGAGGACTGCTTGTATGTGATAGCGGGTCGTTTACAGTACAAGCAGTACATAAAAGAGGACTGCGTGTAAGTAATAGCTGGTCGTCGTGGTTATCAAAGAGGACTGCCTGAATGTAATAGCTGGTTGTCGTGGTTATGATAGAGGACTGCGTGTATGTAATAGCTGGTCGTTTACAGTACAAGCAGTACATCAAAGAGGACTGTGTGTATGTAATAGCTGGTCGTCGTGGTTATCAAAGAGGACTGCCTGAATGCAATAGCTGGTCGTCGTGGTTATCAAAGAGGACTGCCTGAATGTAATAGCTGTTCATCAAAGAGGACTGCCTGAATGTAATAGCTGGTCGTTTACAATACAAGCAGTATATGAAAGAGGACTGCGTGTATGTAATAGCTGGTCGTCGTGGTAATCAAAGCGGACTGCCTGAATGTAATAGCTGGTCATCAATGAGGTCTGCGTCTATGTGATACCTGGTCGTCGTGGTAATCAAAGAGGACTGTGTGTATGTGATACCTGGTCGTCGTGGTCATCAAAGAGGACTGTCTGTATATAATAGCTGGTCGTCGTGGTTATCAAAGGGGATTTGCCTGTATGTAATAGCTGGTCATCGTGGTCATCAAAGAGGACTGTCTGTATGTAATAGCTGGTTGTCGTGGTTATCAAAGAGGACTGCGTGTATGTAATAGCTGGTCATCAAAGAGGACTGATTGTAGGTGATAGCTGGTCTTTTACAGTACAAGCACTACATCAAAGAGGACTGCGTGTATGTGATAGCTGGTCGTTTACAGTACAAGAAGTACATCAAAGAGGACTGCGTGTATGTAATAGCTGATCGTCGTGGTTATTAAAGAGGACTGCCTGAAAGTAATAGCTGGTCGTCGTGGTTATCAAAGAGGACTGCGTGTATGTAATAGCTGGTCATCAAAGAGGACTGCGTGTATGTGATAGCTGGTCGTTTACAGTAGAAGCAGTACATCAAAGAGGACTGCGTGTATGTAATAGCTGGTCGTCGTTGTTATCAAAGAGAACTGCGCGTATGTGAAAGCTAATCATCGTGGTTATTAAAGAGGACTGCCTGAAAGTAATAGCTGGTCGTCGTGGTTATCAAAGAGGACTGCGTGTATGTAATGGCTGGTCATCAAAGAGGAGTGCGTGTATGTGACAGCTGGTCGTTTACAGTACAAGCCGTACGTCAAAGAGGACTGCAATTATGTAATAGCTGGTCTTCGTGGTTATCAACGAGGACTGCCTGAATGTAATAGCTGATCGTCATGGTTATCAAAGAGGACTGCTTGTATGTAATAGCTGGTCGTAGTGGTTATCAAAGAGGACTGCATGAATGTAATAGCTGGTCGTCGTGGTTGTCAAAGAGTACTGCCTGAATGTAATGGCTGGTAGTCGTGGTTATCAAGGAGGACTGCGCGTATGTGATAGCTGTTCATCAAAGAGGACTGCGTGTATGTGACAGCTGGTTGTTTACAGTACAAGCAGTACATCAAAGAGGACTGCGTGTATGTAATAGCTGGTCGTCGTGGTTATCAAAGAGGACTGCCTGAATGTAATAGCTGGTCGTCGTGGTTATCAAAGAGGACTGCGTCTATGTAATAGCTGGTCGTCGTGGTTATCAAAGAGGACTGCCTGAATGTAATAGATGGTCGTCATGGTTATCAAAGAGGACTGCATGTATTTAATAGCTGGACATCAAAGAAGACTGAGTGTATGTGATAGCTGGTCATTTACAGTACAAGCAGTACATCAAGGAGGACTGCGTGTATGTAATAGCTGGTCGTCGTGGGTATCAAAGAGGAATGTCTGTATTTAATAGCTGGTCGTCGTAGGTATCAAAGAGGACTGCCTCAATGTCATAGCTGGTCGTCGTGGTTATCAAAGAGGACTGCCTGAATGTAATAGCTGGTCGTCGTGGTTATCAAAGAGGACTGCCTGAATGTAACAGCTGGTCGTCGTAGTTATCAAAGAGGACTGGGTGTATGTAATAGTTGGTCGTCGTGGTTATCAAAGAGGACTGCAATTATGTAATAGCTGGTCGTCGTGGTTATCAAAGAGGACTGCAATTATGTAATAGCTGGCCGTCGTGGTTATCAAAGAGGACTGCAATTATGTAATAGCTGGTCATCAAAGAGGACTGTCAGTATGTAATAGCTGGTCGTCGTGGTTATCAAAGAGCACTGCCTAAATGTAATAGCTGGTTGTCGTGGTTATCAAAGAGGACTGCCTGAATGTAATAGCTCGTCATCAAAGAGGACTGCTTGTATGTGATAGCGGGTCGTTTACAGTACAAGCAGTACATAAAAGAGGACTGCGTGTAAGTAATAGCTGGTCGTCGTGGTTATCAAAGAGGACTGCCTGAATGTAATAGCTGGTTGTCGTGGTTATGATAGAGGACTGCGTGTATGTAATAGCTGGTCGTTTACAGTACAAGCAGTACATCAAAGAGGACTGTGTGTATGTAATAGCTGGTCGTCGTGGTTATCAAAGAGGACTGCCTGAATGTAATAGCTGTTCATCAAAGAGGACTGCCTGAATGTAATAGCTGGTCGTTTACAATACAAGCAGTATATGAAAGAGGACTGCGTGTATGTAATAGCTGGTCGTCGTGGTAATCAAAGCGGACTGCCTGAATGTAATAGCTGGTCATCAATGAGGTCTGCGTCTATGTGATACCTGGTCGTCGTGGTAATCAAAGGGGACTGTGTGTATGTGATACCTGGTCGTCGTGGTCATCAAAGAGGACTGTCTGTATATAATAGCTGGTCGTCGTGGTTATCAAAGGGGATTTGCCTGTATGTAATAGCTGGTCATCGTGGTCATCAAAGAGGACTGTCTGTATGTAATAGCTGGTTGTCGTGGTTATCAAAGAGGACTGCGTGTATGTAATAGCTGGTCGTCGTGGTTATCAAAGAGGACTGCCTGAATGTAATAGCTGGTCATCAACGAGGTCTGCGTCTATGTGATACCTGGTCGTCGTGGTCATCAAAGGGGACTGTGTGTATGTGATAGCTGGTTGTCGTGGTTATCAAAGAGGACTGCCTGTATGTAATAGCTGGTTATCGTGGTTATCAAAAAGGACTGCGTGTATGTAATAGCTGGTCATCAAAGAGGACTGCCTGAATGTAATAGCTGGTCGTCGTGGTTATCAAAGAGGACTGCGTGTATGTAATAGCTGGTCATCAAAGAGGACTGCCTGAATGTAATAGCTGGTCGTCATGGTTATCAAAGAGGACTGCGTTTATGTAATAGCTGGTCATCGAAGAGTACTGCCTGAATGTAATAGCTGGTCGTTTACACTACAAGCAGTACATCAAAGAGGACTGTGTGTATGTAATAGCTGGTCATCAAAGAATACTGCCTGAATGTAATAGCTGGTCGTTCACCGTACAAGCAGTACATTAAAGTGGACTGTGTGTATGTGACACCTGGTCGTCGTGGTTATCAAAGAGGACTGCGTGTATGTAATACCTGGTCGTCGTGGTTATCAAAGAGGACTGCCTGAATGTAATAGCTGGTCGTCGTGGTTATTAAAGAGGACTGTGTGTATGTAATAGCTGGTCATGAAATAGGACTGCGTCTATGTAATAGCTGGTCTTTTACAGTACAAGCAGTACATCAAAGAGGACTGCGTGTATGCAATAGCTGGTCGTCGTGGTCATCAAAGAGGACTGTCTGTATGTAATAGCTGGTTGTCGTGGTTATCAAAGAGGACTGCGTGTATGTAATAGCTGGTCGTCGTGGTTATCAAAGAAGACTGCCTGAATGTAATAGCTGGTCATCAACGAGGTCTGCGTCTATGTGATACCTGGTCGTCGTGGTCATCAAAGGGGACTGTGTGTATGTGATACCTGGTCGTCGTGGTCATCAAAGAGAACTGTCTGTATGTAATAGCTGGTCGTCGTGGTTATCAAAGGGGATTTGCCTGTATGTAATAGCTGGTCGTCGTGGTTATCAAAGAGGACTGCGTGTATGTAATAGCTGGTCATCAAAGAGGACTGCCTGAATGTAATAGCTGGTCGTCGTGGTTATCAAAGAGGACAGCGTGTATGTATTAGCTGGTCGTCGTGGTTTTCAAAGAGGACTTGCCTGTTTGTAATACCTGGTCGTGGTGGTTATCAAAGAGGACTGCGTCTATGTCATACCTGGTCGTCGTGGTCATCAAAGGGGACTGTCTGTATGTAATACCTGGTCGTCGTGGTTATCAAAGGGGACCTGCCTGCATGTAATAGCTGATCGTCGTGGTTATCAAAGAGGACTGCCTGCATGTAATAGCTGGTCGTCGTGGTTATCAAAGAGGACTGCGTGTATGTAATAGCTGGTCATCGTGGTTATCAAAAAGGACTGCGTGTTTGTAATAGCTGGTCATCAAAGAGGACTGCCTGAATGTAATAGCTGGTCGTTGTGGTTATCAAAGAGGACTGCCTGAATGTAACAGCTGGTCGTTGTGGTTATCAAAGAGGACTGCGTGTATGTAATAGCTGGTCATCGTTGTTATCAAAGAGGACTGCCTGAATGCAATAGCTGGTCGTCCTGGTTATCAAAGAGGACTGCGTGTATGTCATAGCTGGTCATCAAAGAGTACTGCCTGAATGTAATAGCTGGTCGTTTACAGTACAAGCACTACATCAAAGAGGACTGCCTGTATGTAATAGCTGGTCACCAAAGAGGACTGCGTGAATGTAATAGCTTGTCGTCATGGTTATCAAAGAGGACTGCGTGTATGTAATAGCTGGTCGTCGTGGTTATCAAAGAGGACTGTCTGTATGTGAGAGCTGGTCGTCGTGGTTATCAAAGAGGACTGCCTGAATGTAATAGCTGGTCGTCGTGGTTATCAAAGAGGACTGCGTGTATGTAATAGCTGGTCATCAAAGAGTACTGCCTGAATGTAATAGCTGGTCGTTTACAGTACAAGCACTACATCAAGGAGGACTGCGTGTATGTAATAGCTGGTAATCAAAGAGGACTGCGTGAATGTAATAGCTTGTCGTCATGGTTATCAAAGAGGACTGCCTGAATGTAATAGCTGGTCGTCGTGGTTATCAAAGAGGACTCAGTGTATGTAATAGCTGGTCGTCGTGGTTATCAAAGAGGACTGCGTGTATGTAATAGCTCGTCGTCGTGGTCATCAAAGAGGACTGCCTGAATTTAATAGCTGGGCGTCGTGGTTTTCAAGAGGGACTGCGTCTATGTAATAACTGGTCATCAAAGTATACTGCCTGAATGTAATAGCTGGTCGTTGTCGTAATGAAAGACGACTGCGTGTATGTAATAGCTGGTTATCAAAGAGGACTGCGTGTAAGTGATAGCTGGTCGTCGTGGTCATCAAAGAGGACTTCCGTGTATGTGATAGCTGGCCGTTTACAGTACAAGCAGTACATCAAGGAGGACTGCGTGTATGTAATAGCTGGTCATCAACGAGGACTGCCTGAATGTAATAGCTGGTCTTTTACAGTACAAGCAGTACATCATAGAGGACTGCGTCTATGTGATAGCTGGTCGTCGTGCTCATCAAAGTGGGCTGTGTGTATGTGACACCTGGTCGTCGTGGTTATCAAAGAGTACTGCCTGAATGTAATAGCTGGTCGTTTACAGTACAAGCAGTACAACAAAGGGGACTGCGTGTATGTAATAGCTGGTTATCAAAGAGGACTGCCTGAATGTAATAGCTGGTCGTCGTGGTTATCAAAGAGGACAGCGTGTATGTAATAGCTGGTCGTCGTGGTTTTCAAAGAGGACTTGCCTGTGTGTAATACCTGGTCGTCGTGGTTATCAAAGAGGACTGCGTGTATGTAATAGCTGGTCTTCTTGGTTATCAAAGAGGACAGCGTGTATGTAATAACTGGTCGTGGTGGTTATCAAAGAGGACTGCCTGAATGTAATAGCTGGTCGTGGTGGTTATCAAAGAGGACTGCCTGAATGTAATAGCTGGTCGTCTTGGTTATCAAAGAGGACTGCGTGTATGTAACAGCTGGTCATCAAAGAGGACTGCGTGTAAGTGATAGCTTGTCCTTTACAGTACAAGCAGTACATCAAAGAGGACTGCGTGTATTTAATAGCTGGTCGTCGTGGTCATCAAAGAGGACTTCCGTGTATGTGATAGCTGGCCGTTTACAGTACAAGCAGTACATCAAGGAGGACTGCGTGTATGTAATAGCTGGTCATCAAAGAGGACTGCCTGAATGTAATAGCTGGTCTTTTACAGTACAAGCAGTACATCATAGAGGACTGCGTCTATGTGATAGCTGGTCGTCGTGGTTATGAAAGAGGACTGTGTGTATGTGACACCTGGTCGTCGTGGTTATCAAAGAGGACTGCGTGTATGTAATAGCTAGTCATCAAAGAGTACTGCCTGAATGTAATAGCTGGTCCTTTACAGTACAAGCAGTACAGCTAAAGTGGACTGTGAGTATGTGACACCTGGTCGTCGTGGTTATCAAAGAGGACTGCGTTTATGTAATAGCTGGTCGTCTTGGTTATCAAAGAGGACTGCCTGAATGTAATAGCTGGTCGTCGTGGTTATCAAAGAGGACTGCGTGTATGTAATAGCTGGTCATCAAGGAGGACTGCATCTACGTAATAGCTGGTCTTTTACAGTATAAGCAATACATCAAAGAGGACTGCATGTATGTAATAGCTGGTCGTCTTGGGTATCAAAGAGGACTGCCTGAATGTAATAGCTGGTCGTTGTGGTTATCAAAGAAGACTGCCTGAATGTAAGAGCTGATCGTCGTGGTTATCAAAGAGGACTGCAATTATGTAATAACTGGTCGTCGTGGTTATCAAAGAGGACTGCTTGTATGTAGTAGCTGGTCGTAGTGGTTATCAAAGAGGACTGCTTGAATGTAATAGCTGGTCGTCGTGGTTGTCAAAGAGGACTGCCTGAATGTAATGGCTGGTCGTCGTGGTTATCAAGGAGGACTGCGTGTATGTGATAGCTGGTTGTTTATAGTACACGCATTACATCAAAGAGGACTGCGTGTATGCAATAGGTGGTCATCAAAGAGGACTGCGTGTATGTAATAGCTGGTTATTTACAATACACGCAGTACATCAAAGAGTACTGCGTCTATGTAATAGCTGGTCGTCGTGGTTATCAAAGAGGACTGCCTGTATGTAAAAGCTGGTCGTCTGGGTTATCAAAGAGGACTGCCTGATTGTAATAGCTGGTCGTCGTGGTCATCAACGAGGACTGCGTGTATGTAATAGCTGGTCGTCGTGGTTATCAAAGAGGACTTCCTGAATGTAATAGCTTGTCGTCGGGATTATGAAAGAGGACTGCGTGTATGTAATAGCTGGTCGTCGTGGTTCCCAAAGAGGACTTCCTGAATGTAATAGCTGGTCGTCGTGGTTACCAAAGAGGACTGCGTCTATGTAATAGCTGGTCGTCGTGGTTATCAAAGAGGACTGCCTGAATGTAATAGCTGGTCGTCGTGGTTATCAAAGAGGACTGCGTGTACTTAATAGCTGGTCATCAAAGAGGACTGAGTGTATGTGATAGCTGGTCTTTTACAGTACAAGCACTACATCAAAGAGGACGGCGTGGATGTAATAGCTGGTCGTCATGGGTATCAAAGAGGACTGTCTTTATGTAATAGCTGGTCGTCGGAGTTATCGAAGAGGACTGCCTGAATGGAATAGCTGGTAGTCGTGGTTATCAAAGAGGACTGCCCGAATGTAATAGCTGGACATCAAAGAGGACGGCGTGGATGTAATAGCTGGTCGTCATGGGTATCAAAGAGGACTGTCTGTATGTAATAGCTGGTCGTCGGAGTTATCAAAGAGGACCGTCTGTATGTAATAGCTGGTCGTCAGGGTTATCAAAGAGGACTGCCTGAATGTAATAGCTGGTCGTCGTGGTTATCAAAGAGGACTGCGTGTATGTAATAGCTGGTCGTCGTGGTTATCAACGAGGACTGCGTGTATGTAATAGCTGGTCGTCGTTGTTATCAAAGAGAACTGCGCGTATGTCAAAGCTGATCGTCGTGGTTATTAAAGAGGACTGCCTGAATGTAATAGCTGGTCGTCGTGGTTATCAAAGAGGACTGCGTGTATGTAATAGCTGGTCATCAAAGAGGAGTGCGTGTATGTGACAGCTGGTCGTTTACAGTACAAGCCATACATCAAAGAGGACTGCGTGTATGCAATAGCTGGTCGTCGTGGTGTTGAAAGGGGACTGCGTGTATGTAATAGCTGGTCGTCGTGGTTATCAAAGAAGACTGCCTGAATGTAAGAGCTGGTCGTCGTGGGTATCAAAGAGGAATGTCTGTATGCAATAGCTGGTCGTCGTGGTGTTCAAAGAGGACTGCGTGTATGTAATAGCTGGTCATCAAAGAGGACTGCGTGTATGTAAGAGCTGGTCGTCGTGGTTATCAAAGAGGACTGCCCGAATGTAATAGCTGGTCGTCGTGGTTATCAAAGAGGACTGCGTGTATGTAATAGCTGGTCATCAAAGAGGACTGTGTGTATGTGATAGCTGGTCGTCGTGGTTATCAACGAGGACTGCGTGTATGTAATAGCTGGTCGTCGTGGTTATCAAAGAGGACTGCCTGAATGTGATAGCTGGACGTCGGGATTATCAAAGAGGACTGCGTGTATGTAATAGCTGGTCGTCGTGGTTATCAAAGAGGAATTCCTGAATGTAATAGCTGGTCGTCGTGGTTATCAAAGAGGACCATCTGTATGTAATAGCTGGTCGTCGTGGTTATCAAAGAAGACTGCCTGAATGTAAGAGCTGGTCGTCGTGGGTATCAAAGAGGAATGTCTGTATGCAATATCTGGTCGTCGTGGTGTTCAAAGAGGACTGCGTGTATGTAATAGCTGGTCATTTACAATACACGCAGTACATCAAAGAGGACTGCGTGTATGTAATAGCTGGTCATCAAAGAGGACTGCGTGTATGTAAGAGCTGGTCGTCGTGGTTATCAAAGAGGACTGCGTGTATGTAATATCTGGTCATCAAAGACGACTGTGTGTATGTGATAGCTGGTCGTCGTGGTTATCAACGAGGACTGCGTGTATGTAATAGCTGGTCGTCGTGGTTATCAAAGAGGACTGCCTGAATGTAATAGCTGGTCGTCGGGATTATCAAAGAGGACTGCGTGTATGTAATAGCTGGTCGTCGTGGTTATCAAAGAGGACTTCCTGAATGTAATAGCTGGTTGTCGTGGTTATCAAAGAGGACCATCTGTATGTAATAGCTGGTCGTCGGGGTTATCAAAGAGGACTGCCTGATTGTAATAGCTGGTCGTCGTGGTTATCAACGAGGACTGCGTGTATGTAATAGCTGGACGTCGTGGTTATCAAAGAGGACTGTCTGAATGTAATAGCTGGTCGTCGGGATTATCAAAGAGGACTGCGTGTATGTAATAGCTGGTCGTCTTGGGTATCAAAGAGGACTGCCTGAATGTAATAGCTGGTCGTCGTGGTTATCAAAGAGGACTGCGTGTATGTAATAGCTTGTCGTTGTGGTTATCAAAGAGGACTGCCTGAATGTAATAGCTGGTCCTCGTTGTTATCAAAGAGGACTGCGTGTATGTAATAGGTGGTCATCAAAGAGGACTGCGTGTATGTAATAACTGGTTGTTTACAAAACACGCAGTACATCAAGGAGGACTGCGTGTATGTAATAGCTGGACATCAAAGAGGACTGTCTGTATGTAATAGCTGGTCGTTGTGGTTATCAAAGAGGACTGCGTGTATGTAATAGCTGGTTGTCGTGGTTATCAAAGAGGACTGCAATTATGTAATAGCTCGTTATCAAAGAGGACTGCGTGTATGTAATAGCTGGTCATTTACAATACACGCAGTACATCAAAGAGGACTGCGTGTATGTAATAGCTGGTCATCAAAGAGGACCGCGTGTATGTAATAGCTGGTCGTCGTGGTTATAAAAGAGGACTGCCCGAATGTAATAGCTGGTCGTCAAAGAGGAGTGCGTGTATGTGATAGCTGGTCGTTTACAGTACAAGCCGTACATCAAAGAGGACTGCGTGTATGTAATAGCTGGTCGTTTCGGTTATCAAAGAGGACTGTCTGCATGCAATAGCTGGTCGTCGTGGTGGTCAAAGGGGACTGCCTGAATGTAAGAGCTGGTCGTCGTGGGTATCAATGAGGAATGTCTGTATGTAATAGCTGGTCGTCGGAGTTATCGAAGAGGACTGCCTGAATGGAATAGCTGGTAGTCGTGGTTATCAAAGAGGACTGCCCGAATGTAATAGCTGGATATCAAAGAGGACGGCGTGGATGTAATAGCTGGTCGTCATGGGTATCAAAGAGGACTGTCTGTATGTAATAGCTGGTCGTCGTGGTTATCAAAGAGGACTGCGTGTACTTAATAGCTGGTCATCAAAGAGGACTGAGTGTATGTGATAGCTGGTCTTTTACAGTACAAGCACTACATCAAAGAGGACGGCGTGGATGTAATAGCTGGTCGTCATGGGTATCAAAGAGGACTGTCTGTATGTAATAGCTGGTCGTCGGAGTTATCAAAGAGGACCGTCTGTATGTAATAGCTGGTCGTCAGGGTTATCAAAGAGGACTGCCTGAATGTAATAGCTGGTTGTCGCGGGTATCAAAGAGGACTGCGTTTATGTGATAGCTGGTCTTTTACAGTACAAGCAGCTTATCAACGAGGACTGCGTGTATGTAATAGCTGGTCGTCGTTGTTATCAAAGAGAACTGCGCTTATGTCAAAGCTGATCGTCGTGGTTATTAAAGAGGACTGCCTGAATGTAATAGCTGGTCGTCGTGGTTATCAAAGAGGACTGCGTGTATGTAATAGCTGGTCATCAAACAGGAGTGTGTGTATGTGACAGCTGGTCGTTTACAGTACAAGCCGTACATCAAAGAGGAGAGCGTGTATGCAATAGCTGGTCGTCGTGGTGTTCAAAGGGGACTGAGTGTATGTAATAGCTGGTCGTCGTGGTTATCAAAGAAGACTGCCTGAATGTAAGAGCTGGTCGTCGTGGGTATCAAAGAGGAATGTCTGTATGCAATAGCTGGTCGTCGTGGTGTTCAAAGAGGACTGCGTGTATGTAATAGCTGGTCATTTACAATACACGCAGTACATCAAAGGGGACTGCGTGTATGTAATAGCTGGTCATCAAAGAGGACTGCGTGTATGTAAGAGCTGGTCGTCGTGGTTATCAAAGAGGACTGCCCGAATGTAATAGCTGGTCGTCGTGGTTATCAAAGAGGACTGCGTGTATGTAATAGCTGGTCATCAAAGAGGACTGTGTGTATGTGATAGCTGGTCGTCGTGGTTATCAACGAGGACTGCGTGTATGTAATAGCTGGTCGTCGTGGTTATCAAAGAGGACTGCCTGAATGTAATAGCTGGTCGTCGTGGATATCAAAGAGGACCATCTGTATGCAATAGCTGGTCGTCGGGGTTATCAAAGAGGACTGTCTGAATGTAAGAGCTTGTCGTCGTGGGTATCAAAGAGGAATGTCTGTATGCAATAGCTGGTCGTCGTGGTGTTCAAAGAGGACTGCGTGTATGTAATAGCTGGTCATTTACAATACACGCAGTACATCAAAGAGGACTGCGTGTATGTAATAGCTGGTCATCAAAGAGGTCTGCGTGTATGTAAGAGCTGGTCGTCGTGGTTATCAAAGAGGACTGCGTGAATGTAATAGCTGGTCATCAAAGAGGACTTTGTGTATGTGATAGCTGGTCGTCGTGGTTATCAACGAGGACTGCGTGTATGTAATAGCTGGTCGTCGTGGTTATCAAAGAGGACTGCCTGAATGTAATAGCTGGTCGTCGTGGGTATCAAAGAGTACTGCCCGAATGTAATAGCTGGTCATCAAAGAGGACTGCGTGTATGTGATAGCTGGTCGTTTACAGTACAAGAAGTACATCAAAGAGGACTGCGTGTATGTAATAGCTGGTCGTCGTGGTTATCAAAGAGGACTGCCCGAATGTAATAGCTGGTCGTCGTGGTTATCAAAGAGGACTGCGTGTATGTCATAGCTGGTCATCAAAGAGGACTGCGTGTATGTAATAGCTGGTCGTCGTTGTTATCAAAGAGAACTGCTCGTATGTGAAAGCTGATCGTCATGGTTATTAAAGAGGACTGCCTGAAAGTAATAGCTGGTCGTCGTGGTTATCAAAGAGGACTGCGTGTATGTAATAGCTGGTCATCAAAGAGGAGTGCGTGTATGTGACAGCTGGTCGTTTACAGTACAAGCCGTACATCAAAGAGGACTGCAATTATGTAATAGCTGGTCTTCGTGGTTATCAACGAGGACTGCCTGAATGTAATAGCTGATCGTCATGGTTATCAAAGAGGACTGCTTGTATGTAATAGCTGGTCGTAGTGGTTATCAAAGGGGACTGCTTGAATATAATAGCTGGTCGTCGTGGTTGTCAAAGAGTACTGCCTGAATGTAATGGCTGGTAGTCGTGGTTATCAAGGAGGACTGCGCGTATGTGATAGCTGTTCATCAAAGAGGACTGCGTGTATGTGACAGCTGGTTGTTTACAGTACAAGCAGTACATCAAAGAGGACTGCGTGTATGTAATAGCTGGTCGTCGTGGTTATCAAAGAGGACTGCATGAATGTAATAGCTGGTCGTCGTGGTTATCAAAGAGGACTGCGTCTATGTAATAGCTGGTCGTCGTGGTTATCAAAGAGGACTGCCTGAATGTAATAGATGGTCGTCGTGGTTATCAAAGAGGACTGCATGTATTTAATAGCTGGACATCAAAGAAGACTGAGTGTATGTGATAGCTGGTCATTTACAGTACAAGCAGTACATCAAAGAGGACTGCGTGTATGTAATAGGTGGTCGTCGTGGGTATCAAAGACGAATGTCTGTCTTTAATAGCTGGTCGTCGTGGGTATTAAAGAGGACTGCCTCAATGTCATAGCTGGTCGTCGTGGTTATCAAAGAGGACTGCCTGAATGTAATAGCTGGTCGTCGTGGTTATCAAAGAGGACTGCCTGAATGTAACAGCTGGTCGTCGTAGTTATCAAAGAGGACTGGGTGTATGTAATAGTTGGTCGTCGTGGTTATCAAAGAGGACTGCAATTATGTAATAGCTGGTCGTCGTGGTTATCAAAGAGGACTGCAATTATGTAATAGCTGGTCGTCGTGGTTATCAAAGAGGACTGCAATTATGTAATAGCTGGTCATCAAAGAGGACTGTCAGTATGTAATAGCTGGTCGTCGTGGTTATCAAAGAGCACTGCCTAAATGTAATAGCTGGTTGTCGTGGTTATCAAAGAGGACTGCCTGAATGTAATAGCTCGTCATCAAAGAGGACTGCTTGTATGTGATAGCGGGTCGTTTACAGTACAAGCAGTACATCAAAGAGGACTGCGTGTAAGTAATAGCTGGTCGTCGTGGTTATCAAAGAGGACTGCCTGAATGTAATAGCTGGTTGTCGTGGTTATGATAGAGGACTGCGTGTATGTAATAGCTGGTCGTTTACAGTACAAGCAGTACATCAAAGAGGACTGTGTGTATGTAACAGCTGGTCGTCGTGGTTATCAAAGAGGACTGCCTGAATGTAATAGCTGGTCGTCGTGGTTATCAAAGAGGACTGCCTGAATGTAATAGCTGTTCATCAAAGAGGACTGCCTGAATGTAATAGCTGGTCGTTTACAATACAAGCAGTATATGAAAGAGAAGTGCGTGTATGTAATAGCTGGTCGTCGTGGTTATCAAAGAGGACTGCCTGAATGTAATAGCTGGTCATCAACAAGGTCTGCGTCTATGTGATACCTGGTCGTCGTGGTCATCAAAGGGGACTGTGTGTATGTGATACGTGGTCGTCGTGGTCATCAAAGAGGACTGTCTGTATATAATAGCTGGTCGTCGTGGTTATCAAAGGGGATTTGCCTGTATGTAATAGCTGGTCATCGTGGTTATCAAAGAGGACTGCGTGCATGTAATAGCTGGTTATCGTGGTTATCAAAAAGGACTGCGTGTATGTAATAGCTGGTCATCAAAGAGGACTGCCTGAATGTAATAGCTGGTCGTCGTGGTTATCAAAGGGGACTGCCTGAATGTAATAGCTGGTCGTCGTGGTTATCAAAGAGGACTGCGTGTATGTAATAGCTGGTCATCAAAGAGGACTGCCTGAATGTAATAGCTGGTCGTCGTGGTTATCAAAGAGGACTGCGTGTATGTAATAGCTGGTCATCGAAGAGTACTGCCTGAATGTAATAGCTGGTCGTTTACACTACAAGCAGTATATCAAAGAGGACTGTGTGTATGTAATAGCTGGTCATGAAAGAGGACTGCGTCTATGTAAAAGCTGGTCTTTTACAGTACAAGCAGTACATCAAAGAGGACTGCGTGTATGCAATAGCTGGTCGTTGTGGTCATCAAAGAGGACTGTCTGTATGTAATAGCTGGTTGTCGTGGTTATCAAAGAAGACTGCGTGTATGTAATAGCTGGTCGTCGTGGTTATCAAAGAGGACTGCCTGAATGTAATAGCTGGTCATCAACGAGGTCTGCGTCTATGTGATACCTGGTCGTCGTGGTCATCAACGGGGACTGTGTGTATGTGATACCTGGTTGTCGTGGTTATCAAAGAGGACTGCGTGTATGTAATAGCTGGTTATCGTGGTTATCAAAAAGGACTGCGTGTATGTAATAGCTGGTCATCAAAGAGGACTGCATGAATGTAATAGCTGGTCGTCGTGGTTATCAAAGAGGACTGCCTGAATGTAATAGCTGGTCGTCGTGGTTATCAAAGAGGACTGCGTGTATGTAATAGCTGGTCATCAAAGAATACTGCCTGAATGTAATAGCTGGTCGTTTACCGTACAAGCAGTACATTAAAGTGGACTGTGTGTATGTGACACCTGGTCGTCGTGGTTATCAAAGAGGACTGCCTGAATGTAATAGCTGGTCGTCGTGGTTATCAAAGAGGACTGCGTGTATGTAATAGCTGGTCATGAAATAGGACTGCGTCTATGTAATAGCTGGTCTTTTACAGTACAAGCAGTACATCAAAGAGGACTGCGTGTATGCAATAGCTGGTCGTCGTGGTCATCAAAGAGGACTGTCTGTATGTAATAGCTGGTTGTCATGGTTATCAAAGAGGACTGCGTGTATGTAATAGCTGGTCGTCGTGGTTATCAAAGAAGACTGCCTGAATGTAATAGCTGGTCATCAACGAGGTCTGCGTTTATGTGATACTTGGTCGTCGTGGTCATCAAAGGGGACTGTGTGTATGTGATACCTGGTCGTCGTGGTCATCAAAGAGAACTGTCTGTATGTAATAGCTGGTCGTCGTGGTTATCAAAGGGGATTTGCCTGTATGTAATAGCTGGTCGTCGTGGTTATCAAAGAGGACTGCGTGTATGTAATAGCTGGTCGTCGTGGTTATCAAAGAGGACTGCCTGAATGTAATAGGTGGTAGTCGTGGTCATCAACGAGGACTGCGTGTATGTAATAGCTGGTCATCAAAGAGGACTGCCTGAATGTAATAGCTGGTCGTCGTGGTTATCAAAGAGGACAGCGTGTATGTATTAGCTGGTCGTCGTGGTTTTCAAAGAGGACTTGCCTGTTTGTAATACCTGGTCGTGGTGGTTATCAAACAGGACTGCGTCTATGTCATACCCGGTCGTCGTGGTCATCAAAGGGGACTGTCTGGATGTAATAGCTGGTCGTCGTGGTTATCAAAGAGGACTGCTTGTATGTAATAGCTGGTCGTAGTGGTTATCAAAGAGGACTGCTTGAATGTAATAGCTGGTCGTCGTGGTTGTCAAAGAGTACTGCCTGAATGTAATGGCTGGTAGTCGTGGTTATCAAGGAGGACTGCGCGTATGTGATAGCTGTTCATCAAAGAGGACTGCGTGTATGTGACAGCTGGTTGTTTACAGTACAAGCAGTACATCAAAGAGGACTGCGTGTATGTAATAGCTGGTCGTCGTGGTTATCAAAGAGGACTGCCTGAATGTAATAGCTGGTCGTCGTGGTTATCAAAGAGGACTGCGTCTATGTAATAGCTGGTCGTCGTGGTTATCAAAGAGGACTGCCTGAATGTAATAGATGGTCGTCGTGGTTATCAAAGAGGACTGCATGTATTTAATAGCTGGACATCAAAGAAGACTGAGTGTATGTGATAGCTGGTCATTTACAGTACAAGCAGTACATCAAGGAGGACTGCGTGTATGTAATAGCTGGTCGTCGTGGGTATCAAAGAGGAATGTCTGTATTTAATAGCTGGTCGTCGTAGGTATCAAAGAGGACTGCCTCAATGTCATAGCTGGTCGTCGTGGTTATCAAAGAGGACTGCCTGAATGTAACAGCTGGTCGTCGTAGTTATCAAAGAGGACTGGGTGTATGTAATAGTTGGTCGTCGTGGTTATCAAAGAGGACTGCAATTATGTAATAGCTGGTCGTCGTGGTTATCAAAGAGGACTGCAATTATGTAATAGCTGGCCGTCGTGGTTATCAAAGAGGACTGCAATTATGTAATAGCTGGTCATCAAAGAGGACTGTCAGTATGTAATAGCTGGTCGTCGTGGTTATCAAAGAGCACTGCCTAAATGTAATAGCTGGTTGTCATGGTTAACAAAGAGGACTGCCTGAATGTAATAGCTCGTCATCAAAGAGGACTGCTTGTATGTGATAGCGGGTCGTTTACAGTACAAGCAGTACATAAAAGAGGACTGCGTGTAAGTAATAGCTGGTCGTCGTGGTTATCAAAGAGGACTGCCTGAATGTAATAGCTGGTTGTCGTGGTTATGATAGAGGACTGCGTGTATGTAATAGCTGGTCGTTTACAGTACAAGCAGTACATCAAAGAGGACTGTGTGTATGTAATAGCTGGTCGTCGTGGTTATCAAAGAGGACTGCCTGAATGCAATAGCTGGTCGTCGTGGTTATCAAAGAGGACTGCCTGAATGTAATAGCTGTTCATCAAAGAGGACTGCCTGAATGTAATAGCTGGTCGTTTACAATACAAGCAGTATATGAAAGAGGACTGCGTGTATGTAATAGCTGGTCGTCGTGGTAATCAAAGCGGACTGCCTGAATGTAATAGCTGGTCATCAATGAGGTCTGCGTCTATGTGATACCTGGTCGTCGTGGTAATCAAAGGGGACTGTGTGTATGTGATACCTGGTCGTCGTGGTCATCAAAGAGGACTGTCTGTATATAATAGCTGGTCGTCGTGGTTATCAAAGGGGATTTGCCTGTATGTAATAGCTGGTCATCGTGGTCATCAAAGAGGACTGTCTGTATGTAATAGCTGGTTGTCGTGGTTATCAAAGAGGACTGCGTGTATGTAATAGCTGGTCATCAAAGAGGACTGATTGTAGGTGATAGCTGGTCTTTTACAGTACAAGCACTACATCAAAGAGGACTGCGTGTATGTGATAGCTGGTCGTTTACAGTACAAGAAGTACATCAAAGAGGACTGCGTGTATGTAATAGCTGATCGTCGTGGTTATTAAAGAGGACTGCCTGAAAGTAATAGCTGGTCGTCGTGGTTATCAAAGAGGACTGCGTGTATGTAATAGCTGGTCATCAAAGAGGACTGCGTGTATGTGATAGCTGGTCGTTTACAGTAGAAGCAGTACATCAAAGAGGACTGCGTGTATGTAATACCTGGTCGTCGTTGTTATCAAAGAGAACTGCGCGTATGTGAAAGCTAATCATCGTGGTTATTAAAGAGGACTGCCTGAAAGTAATAGCTGGTCGTCGTGGTTATCAAAGAGGACTGCGTGTATGTAATGGCTGGTCATCAAAGAGGAGTGCGTGTATGTGACAGCTGGTCGTTTACAGTACAAGCCGTACGTCAAAGAGGACTGCAATTATGTAATAGCTGGTCTTCGTGGTTATCAACGAGGACTGCCTGAATGTAATAGCTGATCGTCATGGTTATCAAAGAGGACTGCTTGTATGTAATAGCTGGTCGTAGTGGTTATCAAAGAGGACTGCTTGAATGTAATAGCTGGTCGTCGTGGTTGTCAAAGAGTACTGCCTGAATGTAATGGCTGGTAGTCGTGGTTATCAAGGAGGACTGCGCGTATGTGATAGCTGTTCATCAAAGAGGACTGCGTGTATGTGACAGCTGGTTGTTTACAGTACAAGCAGTACATCAAAGAGGACTGCGTGTATGTAATAGCTGGTCGTCGTGGTTATCAAAGAGGACTGCCTGAATGTAATAGCTGGTCGTCGTGGTTATCAAAGAGGACTGCGTCTATGTAATAGCTGGTCGTCGTGGTTATCAAAGAGGACTGCCTGAATGTAATAGATGGTCGTCGTGGTTATCAAAGAGGACTGCATGTATTTAATAGCTGGACATCAAAGAAGACTGAGTGTATGTGATAGCTGGTCATTTACAGTACAAGCAGTACATCAAGGAGGACTGCGTGTATGTAATAGCTGGTCGTCGTGGGTATCAAAGAGGAATGTCTGTATTTAATAGCTGGTCGTCGTAGGTATCAAAGAGGACTGCCTCAATGTCATAGCTGGTCGTCGTGGTTATCAAAGAGGACTGCCTGAATGTAATAGCTGGTCGTCGTGGTTATCAAAGAGGACTGCCTGAATGTAACAGCTGGTCGTCGTGGTTATCAAAGAGGACTGCCTGAATGTAATAGATGGTCGTCGTGGTTATCAAAGAGGACTGCATGTATTTAATAGCTGGACATCAAAGAAGACTGAGTGTATGTGATAGCTGGTCATTTACAGTACAAGCAGTACATCAAGGAGGACTGCGTGTATGTAATAGCTGGTCGTCGTGGGTATCAAAGAGGAATGTCTGTATTTAATAGCTGGTCGTCGTAGGTATCAAAGAGGACTGCCTCAATGTCATAGCTGGTCGTCGTGGTTATCAAAGAGGACTGCCTGAATGTAACAGCTGGTCGTCGTAGTTATCAAAGAGGACTGGGTGTATGTAATAGTTGGTCGTCGTGGTTATCAAAGAGGACTGCAATTATGTAATAGCTGGTCGTCGTGGTTATCAAAGAGGACTGCAATTATGTAATAGCTGGCCGTCGTGGTTATCAAAGAGGACTGCAATTATGTAATAGCTGGTCATCAAAGAGGACTGTCAGTATGTAATAGCTGGTCGTCGTGGTTATCAAAGAGCACTGCCTAAATGTAATAGCTGGTTGTCGTGGTTATCAAAGAGGACTGCCTGAATGTAATAGCTCGTCATCAAAGAGGACTGCTTGTATGTGATAGCGGGTCGTTTACAGTACAAGCAGTACATAAAAGAGGACTGCGTGTAAGTAATAGCTGGTCGTCGTGGTTATCAAAGAGGACTGCCTGAATGTAATAGCTGGTTGTCGTGGTTATGATAGAGGACTGCGTGTATGTAATAGCTGGTCGTTTACAGTACAAGCAGTACATCAAAGAGGACTGTGTGTATGTAATAGCTGGTCGTCGTGGTTATCAAAGAGGACTGCCTGAATGCAATAGCTGGTCGTCGTGGTTATCAAAGAGGACTGCCTGAATGTAATAGCTGTTCATCAAAGAGGACTGCCTGAATGTAATAGCTGGTCGTTTACAATACAAGCAGTATATGAAAGAGGACTGCGTGTATGTAATAGCTGGTCGTCGTGGTAATCAAAGCGGACTGCCTGAATGTAATAGCTGGTCATCAATGAGGTCTGCGTCTATGTGATACCTGGTCGTCGTGGTAATCAAAGGGGACTGTGTGTATGTGATACCTGGTCGTCGTGGTCATCAAAGAGGACTGTCTGTATATAATAGCTGGTCGTCGTGGTTATCAAAGGGGATTTGCCTGTATGTAATAGCTGGTCATCGTGGTCATCAAAGAGGACTGTCTGTATGTAATAGCTGGTTGTCGTGGTTATCAAAGAGGACTGCGTGTATGTAATAGCTGGTCGTCGTGGTTATCAAAGAGGACTGCCTGAATGTAATAGCTGGTCATCAACGAGGTCTGCGTCTATGTGATACCTGGTCGTCGTGGTCATCAAAGGGGACTGTGTGTATGTGATAGCTGGTTGTCGTGGTTATCAAAGAGGACTGCCTGTATGTAATAGCTGGTTATCGTGGTTATCAAAAAGGACTGCGTGTATGTAATAGCTGGTCATCAAAGAGGACTGCCTGAATGTAATAGCTGGTCGTCGTGGTTATCAAAGAGGACTGCGTGTATGTAATAGCTGGTCATCAAAGAGGACTGCCTGAATGTAATAGCTGGTCGTCATGGTTATCAAAGAGGACTGCGTTTATGTAATAGCTGGTCATCGAAGAGTACTGCCTGAATGTAATAGCTGGTCGTTTACACTACAAGCAGTACATCAAAGAGGACTGTGTGTATGTAATAGCTGGTCATCAAAGAGGACTGCCTGAATATAATAGCTGGTCGTCGTGGTTATCAAAGAGGACAGAGTGTATGTAATAGCTGGTCGTCGTGGTTATCAAAGAGGACTGCGTGTATGTAATAGCTGGTCGTCGTGGTTAGCAAAGAGGACTGCCTGAATGTAATAGCTGGTAGTCGTGGTTATCAAAGAGGACTGCGTGTATGTGATAGCTGGTAGTCGTGGTTATCAAAGAGGACTGCGTGTATGTAATAGCTGGTCATCAAAGAGGACTTCCTGAATGTAATAGCTGGTCGTCGTGGTTATCAAAGAGGACTGCCTGAATGTAATAGCTGGTAGTCGTGGTGTTTAAAGAGGACTGCGTGTATGTGATAGCTGGTCGTCGTGGTTATCAAAGAGGACTGCGTGTATGTAATAGCTGGTCGTGGTGGTTATCAAAGAGGAAAGCCTGAATGTAATAGCTGGTCGTCTTGGTTATCAAAGAGGACTGCGTGTATGTAATAGCTGGTCGTGGTGGTTATCAAAGAGGACTGCCTGAATGTAATAGCTGGTCGTCGTGGTTATCAAAGAGGACTGCCTGAATGTAATAGCTGGTCGTCTTGGTTATCAAAGAGGACTGCGTGTAAGTGATAGCTTGTCCTTTACAGCACAAACAGTACATCAAGGAGGACTGCGTGTATGTAATAGCTGGTCGTCCTGGTCATCAAAGAGGACTTCCGTGTATGTGATAGCTGGCCGTTTACAGTACAAGCAGTACATCAAAGTGGACTGTGTGTATGTGACACCTGGTCGTCGTGGTTATCAAAGAGAACTGTCTGTATGTGACAGTTTGTCATCGTGGTTATCAAAGAGGACTGCGTGTATGTAATAGCTGGTCGTCCTGGTCATCAAAGAGGACTTCCGTGTATGTGATAGCTGGCCGTTTACAGTACAAGCAGTACATCAAAGTGGACTGTGTGTATGTGACACCTGGTCGTCGTGGTTATCAAAGAGAACTGTCTGTATGTGACACCTGGTCGTCGTGGTTATCAAAGAGAACTGTCTGTATGTGATAGCTGGTCATCGTGGTTATCAAAGAGGACTGCGTGTATGTAATCGCTGGTCATCAAAGAGGACTGCCTGAATGTAATAGCTGGTCGTTTACAGTACAAGCAGTACATCAAAGAGGACTGCGTGTATGTAATAGCTGGTCTTCGTGGTCATCAAAGAGGACTGCGTGTGTGTAATAGCTGGTCATCAAAGAGTACTGCCTGAATGTAATAGCTGGTCGTTTACAGTACAAGCAGTACATCAAAGTGGACTGTGTGTATGTGACACCTGGTCGTCGTGGTTATCAAAGAGAACTGTCTGTATGTGATAGCTGGTCATCGTGGTTATCAAAGAGGACTGCGTGTAAGTAATAGCTGGTCGTCGTGGTTATCAAAGAGGACTGCCTGAATGTAATAGCTGGTCGTCGTGGTTATCAAAGAGGACTGCGTGTATGTAATAGCTGGTCATCAAAGAGGACTGCGTCTATGTGATACCTGGTCGTCGTGGTCATCAAAGGGGACTGTGTGTTTGTGATACCTGGTTGTCGTGGTCATCAAAGAGGACTGTGTGTATGTGACACCTGGTCGTCGTGGTTATCAAAGAGGACTGCTTGTATGTAATTGCTGGTCATCAAAGAGTACTGCGTGAATGTAATAGCTGGTCGTTTACAGTACAAGCAGTGCATCAAAGTGGACTGTGTGTATGTGACACTTGGTTTTTGTGGTTATCAAAGAGGACTGTCTGTATGTAATAGCTGATCGTCGTGGTTATCAAAGACGACTTGCCTGTATGTAATAGCTGGTCGTCGTGGTTATCAAAGAGGACTGCGTGTATGTAATAGCTGGTCATCGTGGTTATCAAAAAGGACTGCGTCTATGTAATAGCTAGTCATCAAAGAGGACTGCCTGAATGTAATAGCTGGTTGTTGTGGTCATCAAAGAGGACTGTCTGTATGTGATAGCTGGTCGTCGTGGTTATCAAAGAGGACTGCGTGTATGTAATAGCTCGTCGTCGTGGTCATCAATGAGGACTGTCTGTATGTAATAGCTGGTCGTCATGGTTTTCAAGGGGGACTGCGTGTATGTAATAGCTGGTCTTCGTCATAATCAAAGAGGACTGCGTATATGTAGTAGTTGGTCATCAAAGAGGACTGCCTGAATGTAATAGCTGGTCGTCGTGGTTATCAAAGAGGACAGCGTGTATGTAACAGCTGGTCGTCGTGGTCATCAAAGAGGACTGCGTGTATGTAATAGCTGGTCATCAAAGAGGACTGCATCTATGTGATAGCTGGTTGTTTACAGTACAAGCAGTACATCAAAGAGGACTGCCTGCATGTAATAGCTGGTAGTCGTGGTTATCAAAGAGGATTGCGTGTATGTAATAGCTGGTCATCAAAGAGTATTGCCTGAATGTAATAGCTGGTCGTCGTGGTTATCAAAGAGGACTGCATGTATGTAATAGCTGGTCGTCGTGGTTACCAAAGAGGACTGTGTGGACGTAATAGCTGGTCATCAAAGAGGACTGCATCTATGTGATAGCTGGTTGTTTACAGTACAAGCAGTACATCAAAGAGGACTGCGTGTATGTAATAGCTGGTCGTCGTGGTTTTCAAAGAGGACTGCGTGTATGCAATAGCTGGTCGTCATGGTTTTCAAGGGGGACTGCGTGTATGTAATAGCTGGTCGTCGTCGTAATCAAAAAGGACTGCGTCTATGTAATAGCTGGTCATCAAAGAGGACTGCCTGAATATAATAGCTGGTCGTCGTGGTTATCAAAGAGGACAGAGTGTATGTAATAGCTGGTCGTCGTGGTTATCAAAGAGGACTGCGTGTATGTAATAGCTGGTCGTCGTGGTTAGCAAAGAGGACTGCCTGAATGTAATAGCTGATAGTCGTGGTTATCAAAGAGGACTGTGTGTATGTAATAGCTGGTCATCAAAGAGTACTACGTGAATGTAATAGCTGGTCGTTTAAAGTACAAGCAGTACATTAAAGGGGAATGCGTGTATGTAATAGCTGGTCAGCAAAGAGGACTTCCTGAGCGTAATAGCTGGGCGTCGTGGTTATCAAAGAGGACAGCTTGTATGTAATAGCTGGTCGTCGTGGTTATCAAAGAGGACTGCCTGAATGTAATAGCTGGTAGTCGTGGTTATCAAAGAGGACTGCGTGTATGTAATAGCTGGTCATCAAAGAGTACTGCCTGAATGTAATAGCTGGTCGTTTACAGTACAAGCAGTACATCAAAGGGGACTGCGTGTATGTAACAGCTGGTCATCAAAGAGGACTGCCTGAATGTAATAGCTGGTCGTCGTGGTTATCAAAGAGGACTGCCTGAATGTAATAGCTGGTAGTCGTGGTTATCAAAGAGGACTGCGTGTATGTAATAGCTGGTCATCAAAGAGTACTGCCTGAATGTAATAGCTGGTCGTCGTGGTTATCAAAGAGTACTGCCAGAATGTAATAGCTGGTCGTCCTTGTAATCAAAAAGGACTGCGTCTATGTAATAGCTGGTCATCAAAGAGGACTGCCTGAATGTAATAGCTGGTCGTCGTGGTTATCAAAGAGGACTGCGTGTACGTGATAGCTGGTCGTCGTGGTTATCAAAGAGGACTGCCTGAATGTAATAGCTGGTCATCAAAGAGGACTGCGTCTATGTCATACCTGGTCGTCGTGGTTATCAAAGGGGACTGCGTGTATGTAATAGCTGGTCGTCGTGGTTATCAAAGAGGACTGCGTGGATGTAATAGCTGGTCATCAAAGAGGACTGCATCTATGTGATAGCTTGTTGTTTACAGTACAAGCAGTACATCAAAGAGGACTGCGTGTATGTAATAGCTGGTCGTCGTGGTTATCAAAGAGGACTGCGAGTATGCAATAGCTGGTTGTCATGGTTTTCAAGGGGGACTGCGTGTATGTAATAGCTGGTCGTCGTCGTAATCAACAAGGACTGCGTCTATGTAATAGCTGGTCATCAAAGAGGACTGCCTGAATGTAATAGCTGGTCGTTGTGGTTATCAAAGAGGACTGCGTGTATGTGATAGCTGGTCGTCGTGGTTATCAAAGAGGACTGCCTGAATGTAATAGCTGGTCATCAAAGAGGACTGCGTGTATGTAATAGCTGGTCGTCGTGGTTATCAAAGAGGACTGCGTGGATGTAAAAGCTGGTCATCAAAGAGGACTGCATCTATGTGATAGCTGGTTGTTTACAGTACAAGCAGTACATCAAAGAGGACTGCGTGTATGTAATAGCTGGTCGTCGTGGTTATCAAAGAGGACTGCGTGTATGCAATAGCTGGTCGTCATGGTTTTCAAGGGGCACTGCGTGTATGTAATAGCTGGTCGTCGTCGTAATCAAAAAGGACTTCGTCTATGTAATAGCTGGTCGTTTACAGTACAAGCAGTACATTAAAGGGGACTGCGTGTATGTAATAGCTGGTCATCAAAGAGGACTTCCTGAATGTAATAGCTGGTCGTCGTGGTTATCACAGAGGACAGCGTGTATGTAATAGCTGGTTGTCGTGGTTATCAAAGAGGACTGCCTGAATGTAATAGCTGGTAGTCGTGGTTATCAAAGAGGACTGCGTGTATGTAATAGCTGGTCATCAAAGAGTACTGCCTGAATGTAATAGCTGGTCGTTTACAGTACATGCAGTACATCGAAGGGGACTGCGTGTATGTAATAGCTGGTCATCAAAGAGGAAGGCCTGAATGTAATAGCTGGTCGTCGTGGTTATCAAAGAGGACTGCCTGAATGTAATAGCTGGTCGTCGTGGTTATCAAAGAGGACTGCGTGTATGTAATAGCTGGTCGTCGTGGTTATGAAAGAGGACTGCGTGTATGTAATAGCTGGTCGTCGTGGTTATCAAATAGCACTGCCTGTATGTAATAGCTGGTCGTCGTGGTTATCAAAGAGGACTGCGTGGATGTAATAGCTGGTCATCAAAGAGGACTGCGTCTATGTGATAGCTGTTTGTTTACAGTACAAGCAGTACATCAAAGAGGACTGCGTGTATGTAATAGCTGGTCGTCGTGGTTATCAAAGAGGACTGCGTGTATGTAATAGGTGGTCATCAAAGAGTACTGCCTGAAAGTAATAGCTGGTCGTTTACAGTACAAGCAGTACATCAAAGAGGACTGCGTGTATGTTATAGCTTGTGGTCTTGCTCATCAAAGTGGATTGTGTGTATGTGACACCTGGTCGTCGTGGTTATCAAAGAGGACTGCGTGTATGTAATAGCTCGTCGTCGTGGTCATCAATGAGGACTGTCTGTATGTAATAGCTGGTCGTCATGGTTTTCAAGGGGGACTGCGTGTATGTAATAGCTGGTCTTCGTCATAATCAAAGAGGACTGCGTATATGTAATAGTTGGTCATCAAAGAGGACTGCCTGAATGTAATAGCTGGTCGTCGTGGTTATCAAAGAGGACAGCGTGTATGTAACAGCTGGTCGTCGTGGTTATCAAAGAGGACTGCGTGTATGTAATAGCTGGTCATCAAAGAGGACTGCATCTATGTGATAGCTGGTTGTTTACAGTACAAGCAGTACATCAAAGAGGTGTGCCTGCATGTAATAGCTGGTAGTCGTCGTTATCAAAGAGGACTGCGTGTATGTAATAGCTGGTCATCAAAGAGTACTGCCTGAATGTAATAGCTGGTCGTTTACAGTACAAGCAGTACATCAAAGGGGACTGCGTGTATGTAATAGCTGGTCATCAAAGAGGACTGCCTGAATGTAATAGCTGGTCGTCGTGGTTATCAAAGAGGACAGCGTGTATGTCATAGCTGATCGTCGTGGTTATCAAAGAGGACTGCCTGAATGTAATAGCTGGTCGTTTACAGTACAAGCAGTACATCAAAGGGGACTGCGTGTATGTAATAGCTGGTCATCAAAGAGGACTGCCTGAATGTAATAGCTGGTCGACGTGGTTATCAAGGAGGACTGCGTGTATGTAATAGCTGGTCGTCGTGGTTATCAAAGAGGACTACCTGAATGTAATAGCTGGTAGTCGTGGTTATCAAAGAGGACTGCGTGTATGTAATAGCTGGTCATCAAAGAGTACTGCCTGAATGTAATAGCTGGTCGTTTACAGTACATGCAGTACATCAAAGGGGACTGCGTGTATGTAATAGCTGGTCATCAAAGAGGACTGCCTGAATGTAATAGCTGGTCGTCGTGGTTATGAAAGAGGACTGCTTGTATTTAATAGCTGGTCGTCGTGGTTATCAAATAGGACTGCCTGTATGTAATAGCTGGTCGTCGTGGTTATCAAAGAGGACTGCGTGGATGTAATAGCTGGTCATCAAAGAGGACTGCATCTATGTGATAGCTGGTTGTTTACAGTACAAGCAGTACATCAAAGAGGACTGCGTGTATGTAATAGCTGGTCGTCGTGGTTATCAAAGAGGACTGTCTGTATGTGATAGCTGGTCGTCGTGGTTATCAAAGAGGACTGCCTGAATGTAATAGCTGGTCGTTTACAGTACAAGCAGTACATCAAAGGGGACTGCGTGTATGTAATAGCTGGTCATCAAAGAGGACTGCCTGAATGTAATAGCTGGTCGACGTGGTTATCAAGGAGGACTGCGTGTATGTAATAGCTGGTCGTCGTGGTTATCAAAGAGGACTGCCTGAATGTAATAGCTGGTAGTCGTGGTTATCAAAGAGGACTGCGTGTATGTAATAGCTGGTCATCAAAGAGTACTGCCTGAATGTAATAGCTGGTCGTTTACAGTACATGCAGTACATCAAAGGGGACTGCGTGTATGTAATAGCTGGTCATCAAAGAGGACTGCCTGAATGTAATAGCTGGTCGTCGTGGTTATGAAAGAGGACTGCTTGTATTTAATAGCTGGTCGTCGTGGTTATCAAATAGGACTGCCTGTATGTAATAGCTGGTCGTCGTGGTTATCAAAGAGGACTGCGTGGATGTAATAGCTGGTCATCAAAGAGGACTGCATCTATGTGATAGCTGGTTGTTTACAGTACAAGCAGTACATCAAAGAGGACTGCATGTATGTAATAGCTGGTCGTCGTGGTTATCAAAGAGGACTGTCTGTATGTGATAGCTGGTCGTCGTGGTTATCAAAGAGGACTGCCTGAATGTAATAGCTGGTAGTCGTGTTTATCAAAGAGGACTGCGTGTATGTAATAGCTGGTCATCAAAGAGTACTGCCTGAATGTAATAGCTGGTCGTCGTGGTTATCAAAGAGGACTGCGTGTATGCAATAGCTGGTCGTCGTGGTTATCAAAGAGGACTGTCTGTATGTGATAGCTGGTCCTCGTGGTTATCAAAGAGGACTGCGTGCATGTAATAGCTCATCGTCGTGGTCATCAAAGAGGACTGTCTGTATGTAATAGCTGGTCGTCATGGTTTTCAAAGGGGACTGCGTGTATGTAATAGCTGGTCGTCGTCGTAATCAAAAAGGACTGCGTCTATTTAATAGCTGGTCATCAAAGATGTTACGTCCTCGTGCTCTAGGGGTCAGGAGGACGGAACACAAAGAGAGCCGAATACCAGAGTTAAACGAAAAGACAATTTATTGTAGCAAAATGGGTCCAGACACCGCTCTGGTATCGGCCACACTACACAAAACAAATCGAAATGCTTAATCAACTTAAAGTGTCCCGTTACAGGGTATCACAATCACGATAATAATCAAAAGAAAATGTCCACAACAAAATGGGATAATCAACTTAAAGTGTCCCGTTAAAGGGTACCACAAAATACTAGGATAATTACCAAAAGAAAATGTCCACAAAACGGGAAACACTCAGAAAGGCGGAATTAAATATACCAAACAAAACCAAAATGAACTTCACCTCACTCAGGGTAGGGAACACCACACACATCAACTTAAAGTCCTTAATGTTATTCTTTAACTCGCCAAATTCACACACAATAGTCCACAATTCTCTCAGACTGGCAGGCATGTGTCCCACTGTCTACAGCTGCCCCGAATGATGCTGCTGATGAGGTTATGTAGGGCTCCAATGACGAACAGCCCCCCTTCCGATAACGAGCCGGCCAATCCAGGTGCCAGGTGAGGGGGTGGGGCGGTGCCACATGATGCACCCTGTCAGTCACCTCAGCTGCCACCAGGCTGCAGTCCTGCTGGTCGCCGAGCCAGCAAGCAGGCGGCCGTAACAAAAGAGGACTGCCTGAATGTAATAGCTGGTCGTCGTGGTTATCAAAGAGGACTGCGTTTATGTAATAGCTGGTAGTCGTGGTTATCAAAGAGGACTGCGTGTATGTAATAGCTGGTCATCAAAGAGTACTGCCTGAATGTAATAGCTGGTCATTTACAGTACAAGCAGTACATCAAAGAGGACTGAGTGTATGTAATAGCTGGTCATCAAAGAGGACTGCCTGAATGTAATAGCTGGTCGTCGTGGTAATAAAAGAGGACTGCCTGAATGTAATAGCTGGTCGTCGTGGTTATCAAAGAGGACTGGGTATATGTAATAGCTGGTCGTCGTGGTTATCAAAGAGGACTGCATGTATGTAATTGCTGGTCGTCGTGGTTATCAAAGAGGACTGCCTGAATGTAATAGCTGGTCGTTTACAGTACAAGCAGTATATCAAAGAGGACTGCGTGTATGTATTAGCTGGTCTTCGTGGTCATCACAGAGGACTGCGTGTGTGTAATAGCTGGTCATCAAAGAGTACTGCCTGAATGTAATAGCTGGTCGTCGTGGTTATCAAAGAGGACTGCCTGTATGTAATAGCTGGTCTTCGTCGTTATCAACGAGGACTGCGTGGATGTAATAGCTGGTCATGAAAGAGGACTGCGTCTATGTGATGGCTGGTCATTTACAGTACAAGCAGTACATCAAAGAGGACTGCGTGTATGTAATAGCTGGTCTTCGTGGTCATCAAAGAGGACTGCATGTATGTAATCGCTGGTCATCAAAGAGTACTGCCTGAATGTAATAGCTGGTCGTTTACAGTACAAGCAGTACATCTAAAGTGGACTGTGTGTATGTGACACCTGGTCGTCGTGGTTATCAAAGAGGACTGTCTGTATGTAATAGCTGGTCGTCGTTGTTATCAAAGAGGACTGCGTGTATGTAATAGCTGGTCATCAAAGAGTACTGCCTGAATGTAATAGCTGGTCGTTTACAGTACAAGCAGTACATCAAAGAGGACTGAGTGTATGTTATAGCTGGTAGTCTTGCTCATCAAAGTGGATTGTGTGTATTTGACACCTGGTCGTCGTGGTTATCAAAGAGGACAGCGTGCATGTAATAGCTGGTCATCAAAGAGTACTGCCTGAATGTAATAGCTGGTCGTTTACAGTACAAGCAATGCATCAAAGTGGACTGTGTGTATGTGACACCTGGTCGTCGTGATTTTCAAAGAGGAGTGTCTGTATGTGGTAGCTGGTCGTCGTGGTTTTCAAAGAGGACTGCGTGTATCTAATAGCTGGTCATCAAAGAGTACTGCCTGAACGTAATAGCTGGTCGTTTACAGTACAAGCAGTGCATCAAGGTGGATTGCGTGTATGTGACACCTGGTCGTCGTGGTTATCAAAGAGGACTGCCTGAATGTAATAGCTGGTCGTCGTGGTTATCAAAGAGGACTGCCTGAATGTAATAGCTGGTCGTCGTGGTTATCAAAGAGGACTGCGTGCATGTAATAGCTGGTCGTCGTGATTATCAAAAAGGACTGCCTGAATGTAATAGCTGGTCGTCGTGGTTATCAAAGAGGAGTGCGTGTATGTAATAGCTGGTCTTCAAAGAGGACTGCGTCTATGTGATGGCTGGTCATTTACAGTACAAGCAGTACATCAAAGAGGACTGCGTGTATGTAATAGCTGGTCTTCGTGGTCATCAAAGAGGACTGCATGTATGTAATCGCTGGTCATCAAAGAGTACTGCCTGAATGTAATAGCTGGTCGTTTACAGTACAAGCAGTACATCTAAAGTGGACTGTGTGTATGTGACACCTGGTCGTCGTGGTTATCAAAGAGGACTGTCTGTATGTGATAGCTGGTCGTCGTGGTTATCAAAGAGGACTGCGTTTATGTAATAGCTGGTCGTCTTGGTTATCAAAGAGGACTGCCTGAATGTAATAGCTGGTCGTCGTGGTTATCAAAGCGGACTGCGTGTATGTAATAGCTGGTCATCAAGGAGGACTGCGTCTACGTGATAGCTGGTCATTTACAGTACAAGCAGTACATCAAAGAGGACTGCATGTATGTAATAGCTGGTCATCGTGGTTATCAAAGAGGACTGTCTGTATGTAATAGCTGATCGTCGTGGTTATCAAAGAGGACTGCGTATATGTAATAGCTGGTCGTCAAAGAGTACTGCCTGAATGTAATAGCTGGTCGTTTACAGTACAAGCAGTAAATCAAAGTGGACTGTGTGTATGTGACACCTGGACGTCGTGGTTATCAAAGAGGACTATCTGTATGTGATAGCTGGTCGTCATGGTTATCAAAGAGGACTGCGTGTAAGTAATAGCTGGCTGCGTGGTTATCAAAGAGGACTGCCTGAATGTAATAGCTGGTCGTCGTGGTTATCAAAGAGGACTGCGTGTATGTAATAGCTGGTCATCAAAGAGGACTGCGTCTATGTGATACCTGGTCGTCGTGGTCATCAAAGGGGACTGTGTGTATGTGATACCTGGTCGTCGTGGTCATCCAAGAGGACTGTCTGTATGTGAAACCTGGTTTTCGTGGTTATCAAAGAGAAGTGCGTGTATGTAATAGCTGGTCTTCAAAAAGGACTGCGTCTATGTGATGGCTGGTCATTTACAGTACAAGCTGTACATCAAAGAGGACTGCGTGTATGTAATAGCTGGTCTTCGTGGTCATCAAAGAGGACTGCATGTATGTAAAAGCTGGTCATCAAAGAGTACTGCCTGAATGTAATAGCTGGTCGTTTACAGTACAAGCAATACATCTAAAGTGGACTGTGTGTATGTAATAGCTGGTCGTCGTGGTTATCAAAGAGGACTGTCTGTATGTGATAGCTGGTCGTCGTGGTTATCAAAGAGGACTGCGTTTATGTAATAGCTGGTCGTCTTGGTTATCAAAGAGGACTGCCTGAATGTAATAGCGGGTCGTCGTGGTTATCAAAGCGGACTGTGTGTATGTAATAGCTGGTCATCAAGGAGGACTGCGTCTACGTGATAGCTGGTCATTTACAGTACAAGCAGTACATCAAAGAGGACTGCATGAATGTAATAGCTGGTCGTCGTGGTTATCAAAGACGACAGGGTGTATGTAATAGCTGGTCGTCGTGGTTATCAAAGAGGACTGCGTGTATGTAATAGCTGGTCGTCGTGGTTATCAAAGAGGACTGCCTGAATGTAATAGCTGGTCGTCGTGGTTATCAAAGAGGACTGCGTGTATGTAATAGCTGGTCATCAAAGAGTACTGCCTGAATGTAATAGCTGGTCGTCGTGGTTATCAAAGAGGACTGCGTGTATGCAATAGCTGGTCGTCGTGGTTATCAAAGAGGACTGTCTGTATGTAATAGCTGGTCATCATGGTTTTCAAGAGGGACTGCGTGTACGTAATAGCTGGTCGTCGTCGTAATCAAAAAGGACTGCGTCTATGTAATAGCTGGTCATCAAAGAGGACTGCGTCTATGTCATACCTGTTCGGCGTGGTTATCAAAGAGGACTGCCTGAATGTAATAGCTGGTCATCAAAGAGGACTGCGTCTATGTCATACCTGGTCGTCGTGGTTATCAAAGGGGACTTGCCTGTATGTAATAGCTGGTCGTCGTGGTTATCAAAGAGGACTGCGTGCATGTAATAGCTGGTCGTCGTGATTATCAAAGAGGACTGCGTGTATGTAATAGCTGGTCATCAAAGAGGACTGCGTCTATGTGATAGCTGGTTGTTTACAGTACAAGCAGTACATCAAGGAGGACTGCGTGTATGTAATAGCTGGTCATCCAAGAGTTCTGCCTGAATGTAATAGCTGGTCGTTTACAGTACAAGCAGTACATCAAAGAGGACTGCGTGTATGTTATAGCTGGTAGTCTTGCTCATCAAAGTGGACTGTGTGTATGTTACACCTGGTCGTCGTGGTTATCAAAGAGGACTGCGTGTATGTAATAGCTGGTCTTCGTGGTCATCAAAGAGGACTGTCTGTATGCAATTGCTGGTCGTCGTGGTTTTCAAGGGGGACTGCGTGGGTGTAATAGCTGGTCGTCGTCGTAATCAAAGAGGACTGCGTCTATGTAATAGCTGGTCATCAAAGAGGACTGCCTGAATGTAATAGCTGGTGGTCGTGGTTATCAAAGAGGACAGCGTGTATGTAATAGCTGGTCGTCGTGGTTATCAAAGAGGACTGCGTGGATGTAATAGCTGGTCATCAAAGAGTACTGCGTGAATGTAATAGCTGGTCGTTTACAGGACAAGCAGTACATCAAAGGGCACTGCGTGTATGTAATAGCTGGTGATCAAGGAGGACTTCCTGAATGTAATAGCTGGTCGTCGTGGTTATCTAAGAGGACAGCGTGTATGTAATAGCTGGTCGTCGTGGTTATCAAAGAGGACTGCCTGAATGTAATAGCTGGTCGTCGTGGTTATCAAAGAGGACTGCATGTATGTAATAGCTGGTCATCAAAGAGTACTGCCTGAATGTAATAGCTGGTCGTTTACAGTACAAGCAGTACATCAAAGGGGGCTGCGTGTATGTAATAGCTGGTCGTCGTGGTCATCAAAGAGGTCTGTCTGTATATAATAGCTGGTTGTCGTGGTTATCAAAGAGGACTGCCTGAATGTAATAGGTGGTCATCAAGGAGGACTGCGTCTATGTCATACCTGGTCGTCGTGGTCATCAAAGGGGACTGTCTGTATGTAATAGCTGGTCGTCGTGGTTATCAAAGGGGACTTGCCTGTATGTAATAGCTGGACGTCGTGGTTATCAAAGAGGACTGCGTGTATGTAATAGCTGGTCATCAAAGAGAACTGCCTGAATGTAATAGCTGGTCGTTTACAGTACAAGCAGTACATCAAAGAGTACTGCGTGTATGTTATAGTTGGTAGTCTTGCTCATCAAAAGTGGACTGTGTGTATGTGACACCTGGTCGTCGTGGTTATCAAAGAGGACTGCGTGTATGTAATACCTGGTCGTCGTGGTTATCAAAAAGGACTGCGTGTATGCAATAGCTGGTCGTCGTGGTTATCAAAGAGGACTGTCTGTATGTGATAGCTGGTCGTCGTGGTTATCAAAGAGGACTGCGTGGATGTAATAGCTGGTCATCAAAGAGTACTGCGTGAATGTAATAGCTGGTCGTTTACAGGACAAGCAGTACATCAAAGGGCACTGCGTGTATGTAATAGCTGGTGATCAAGGAGGACTTCCTGAATGTAATAGCTGGTCGTCGTGGTTATCTAAGAGGACAGCGTGTATGTAATAGCTGGTCGTCGTGGTTATCAAAGAGGACTGCCTGAATGTAATAGCTGGTCGTCGTGGTTATCAAAGAGGACTGCATGTATGTAATAGCTGGTCATCAAAGAGTACTGCCTGAATGTAATAGCTGGTCGTTTACAGTACAAGCAGTACATCAAAGGGGGCTGCGTGTATGTAATAGCTGGTCGTCGTGGTCATCAAAGAGGTCTGTCTGTATATAATAGCTGGTTGTCGTGGTTATCAAAGAGGACTGCCTGAATGTAATAGGTGGTCATCAAGGAGGACTGCGTCTATGTCATACCTGGTCGTCGTGGTCATCAAAGGGGACTGTCTGTATGTAATAGCTGGTCGTCGTGGTTATCAAAGGGGACTTGCCTGTATGTAATAGCTGGACGTCGTGGTTATCAAAGAGGACTGCGTGTATGTAATAGCTGGTCATCAAAGAGAACTGCCTGAATGTAATAGCTGGTCGTTTACAGTACAAGCAGTACATCAAAGAGTACTGCGTGTATGTTATAGTTGGTAGTCTTGCTCATCAAAAGTGGACTGTGTGTATGTGACACCTGGTCGTCGTGGTTATCAAAGAGGACTGCGTGTATGTAATACCTGGTCGTCGTGGTTATCAAAAAGGACTGCGTGTATGCAATAGCTGGTCGTCGTGGTTATCAAAGAGGACTGTCTGTATGTGATAGCTGGTCGTCGTGGTTATCAAAGAGGACTGCGTGTATGTAATAGCTCGTCGTCGTGGTCATCAAAGAGGACTGTCTGTATGTAATAGCTCGTCATCATGGTTTTCAAGAGGGACTGCGTGTATGTAATAGCTGGTCGTCGTCGTAATCAAAAAGGACTGCGTCTATGTAATAGCTGGTCATCAAAGAGGACTGCGTCTATGTCATACCTGCTCGTCGTGGTTATCAAAGAGGACTGCCTGAATGTAATAGCTGGTCATCAAAGAGGACTGCGTCTATGTCATACCTGGTCGTCGTGGTTATCAAAGGGGACTTGCCTGTATGTAATAGCTGGTCGTCGTGGTTATCAAAGAGGACTGCATGTATGTAATAGCTGGTCATCAAAGAGTACTGCCTGAATGTAATAGCTGGTCGTTTACAGTACAAGCAGTACATCAAAGGGGGCTGCGTGTATGTAATAGCTGGTCGTCGTGGTCATCAAAGAGGTCTGTCTGTATATAATAGCTGGTTGTCGTGGTTATCAAAGAGGACTGCCTGAATGTAATAGGTGGTCATCAAGGAGGACTGCGTCTATGTCATACCTGGTCGTCGTGGTCATCAAAGGGGACTGTCTGTATGTAATAGCTGGTCGTCGTGGTTATCAAAGGGGACTTGCCTGTATGTAATAGCTGGACGTCATGGTTATCAAAGAGGACTGCGTGTATGTAATAGCTGGTCATCAAAGAGAACTGCCTGAATGTAATAGCTGGTCGTTTACAGTACAAGCAGTACATCAAAGAGTACTGCGTGTATGTTATAGTTGGTAGTCTTGCTCATCAAAAGTGGACTGTGTGTATGTGACACCTGGTCGTCGTGGTTATCAAAGAGGACTGCGTGTATGTAATACCTGGTCGTCGTGGTTATCAAAAAGGACTGCGTGTATGCAATAGCTGGTCGTCGTGGTTATCAAAGAGGACTGCGTGTATGTAATAGCTCGTCGTCGTGGTCATCAAAGAGGACTGTCTGTATGTAATAGCTCGTCATCATGGTTTTCAAGAGGGACTGCGTGTATGTAATAGCTGGTCGTCGTCGTAATCAAAAAGGACTGCGTCTATGTAATAGCTGGTCATCAAAGAGGACTGCGTCTATGTCATACCTGCTCGTCGTGGTTATCAAAGAGGACTGCCTGAATGTAATAGCTGGTCATCAAAGAGGACTGCGTCTATGTCATACCTGGTCGTCGTGGTTATCAAAGGGGACTTGCCTGTATGTAATAGCTGGTCGTCGTGGTTATCAAAGAGGACTGCCTGAATGTAATAGCTGGTCGTCGTGGTTATCAAAGAGGACTGCGTGGATGTAATAGCTGGTCATCAAAGAGGACTGCGTCTCTGTGATAGCTGGTTGTTTACAGTACAAGCAGTACATCAAGGAGGACTGCGTGTATGTAATAGCTGGTCATCCAAGAGTTCTGCCTGAATGTAATAGCTGGTCGTTTACAGTACAAGCAGTACATCAAAGAGGACTGCGTGTATGTTATAGCTGGTAGTCTTGCTCATCAAAGTGGACTGTGTGTATGTTACACCTGGTCGTCGTGGTTATCAAAGAGGACAGCGTGTATGTAATAGCTGGTCTTCGTGGTCATCAAAGAGGACTGTCTGTATGCAATTGCTGGTCGTCGTGGTTTTCAAGGGGGACTGCGTGTATGTAATAGCTGGTCGTTGTCGTAATCAAAGAGGACTGCGTCTATGTAATAGCTGGTCATCACAGAGGACTGCCTGAATGTAATAGCTGGTGGTCGTGGTTATCAAAGAGGACAGCGTGTATGTAATAGCTGGTCGTCGTGGTTATCAAAGAGGACTGCGTGGATGTAATAGCTGGTCATCAAAGAGTACTGCGTGAATGTAATAGCTGGTCGTTTACAGTACAAGCAGTACATCAAAGCGGACTGCGTGTATGTAATAGCTGGTCATCAAGGAGGACTTCCTGAATGTAATAGCTGGTCGTCGTGGTTATCAAAGAGGACAGCGTGTATGTAATAGCTGGTCGTCGTGGTTATCAAAGAGGACTGCCTGAATGTAATAGCTGGTCGTCGTGGTTATCAAAGAGGATTGCGTGTATGTAATAGCTGGTCATCAAAGAGTACTGCCTGAATGTAATAGCTGGTCGTTTACAGAACAAGCAGTACATCAAAGGGGACTGCGTGTATGTAATAGCTGGTCGTCGTGGTCATCAAAGAGGTCTGTCTGTATATAATAGCTGGTTGTCGTTGTTATCAAAGAGGACAGCGTGTATGTAATAGCTGGTCGTCGTGGTTATCAAAGAGGACTGCCTGAATGTAATAGGTGGTCATCAAGGAGGACTGCGTCTATGTCATACCTGGTCGTCGTGGTCATCAAAGGAGACTGTCTGTATGTAATAGCTGGTTGTCGTGGTTATCAAAGGGGACTTGCCTGTATGTAATAGCTGGTCGTCGTGGTTATCAAAGAGGACTGCATGTATGTAATAGCTGGTCATCAAAGAGTACTGCCTGAATGTAATAGCTGGTCGTTTACAGTACAAGCAGTACATCAAAGGGGGCTGCGTGTATGTAATAGCTGGTCGTCGTGGTCATCAAAGAGGTCTGTCTGTATATAATAGCTGGTTGTCGTGGTTATCAAAGAGGACTGCCTGAATGTAATAGGTGGTCATCAAGGAGGACTGCGTCTATGTCATACCTGGTCGTCGTGGTCATCAAAGGGGACTGTCTGTATGTAATAGCTGGTCGTCGTGGTTATCAAAGGGGACTTGCCTGTATGTAATAGCTGGACGTCGTGGTTATCAAAGAGGACTGCGTGTATGTAATAGCTGGTCATCAAAGAGAACTGCCTGAATGTAATAGCTGGTCGTTTACAGTACAAGCAGTACATCAAAGAGTACTGCGTGTATGTTATAGTTGGTAGTCTTGCTCATCAAAAGTGGACTGTGTGTATGTGACACCTGGTCGTCGTGGTTATCAAAGAGGACTGCGTGTATGTAATACCTGGTCGTCGTGGTTATCAAAAAGGACTGCGTGTATGCAATAGCTGGTCGTCGTGGTTATCAAAGAGGACTGTCTGTATGTGATAGCTGGTCGTCGTGGTTATCAAAGAGGACTGCGTGTATGTAATAGCTCGTCGTCGTGGTCATCAAAGAGGACTGTCTGTATGTAATAGCTCGTCATCATGGTTTTCAAGAGGGACTGCGTGTATGTAATAGCTGGTCGTCGTCGTAATCAAAAAGGACTGCGTCTATGTAATAGCTGGTCATCAAAGAGGACTGCGTCTATGTCATACCTGCTCGTCGTGGTTATCAAAGAGGACTGCCTGAATGTAATAGCTGGTCATCAAAGAGGACTGCGTCTATGTCATACCTGGTCGTCGTGGTTATCAAAGGGGACTTGCCTGTATGTAATAGCTGGTCGTCGTGGTTATCAAAGAGGACTGCATGTATGTAATAGCTGGTCATCAAAGAGTACTGCCTGAATGTAATAGCTGGTCGTTTACAGTACAAGCAGTACATCAAAGGGGGCTGCGTGTATGTAATAGCTGGTCGTCGTGGTCATCAAAGAGGTCTGTCTGTATATAATAGCTGGTTGTCGTGGTTATCAAAGAGGACTGCCTGAATGTAATAGGTGGTCATCAAGGAGGACTGCGTCTATGTCATACCTGGTCGTCGTGGTCATCAAAGGGGACTGTCTGTATGTAATAGCTGGTCGTCGTGGTTATCAAAGGGGACTTGCCTGTATGTAATAGCTGGACGTCATGGTTATCAAAGAGGACTGCGTGTATGTAATAGCTGGTCATCAAAGAGAACTGCCTGAATGTAATAGCTGGTCGTTTACAGTACAAGCAGTACATCAAAGAGTACTGCGTGTATGTTATAGTTGGTAGTCTTGCTCATCAAAAGTGGACTGTGTGTATGTGACACCTGGTCGTCGTGGTTATCAAAGAGGACTGCGTGTATGTAATACCTGGTCGTCGTGGTTATCAAAAAGGACTGCGTGTATGCAATAGCTGGTCGTCGTGGTTATCAAAGAGGACTGCGTGTATGTAATAGCTCGTCGTCGTGGTCATCAAAGAGGACTGTCTGTATGTAATAGCTCGTCATCATGGTTTTCAAGAGGGACTGCGTGTATGTAATAGCTGGTCGTCGTCGTAATCAAAAAGGACTGCGTCTATGTAATAGCTGGTCATCAAAGAGGACTGCGTCTATGTCATACCTGCTCGTCGTGGTTATCAAAGAGGACTGCCTGAATGTAATAGCTGGTCATCAAAGAGGACTGCGTCTATGTCATACCTGGTCGTCGTGGTTATCAAAGGGGACTTGCCTGTATGTAATAGCTGGTCGTCGTGGTTATCAAAGAGGACTGCGTGCATGTAATAGCTGGTCGTCGTGATTATCAAAGAGGACTGCGTGGATGTAATAGCTGGTCATCAAAGAGGACTGCGTCTCTGTGATAGCTGGTTGTTTACAGTACAAGCAGTACATCAAGGAGGACTGCGTGTATGTAATAGCTGGTCATCCAAGAGTTCTGCCTGAATGTAATAGCTGGTCGTTTACAGTACAAGCAGTACATCAAAGAGGACTGCGTGTATGTTATAGCTGGTAGTCTTGCTCATCAAAGTGGACTGTGTGTATGTTACACCTGGTCGTCGTGGTTATCAAAGAGGACAGCGTGTATGTAATAGCTGGTCTTCGTGGTCATCAAAGAGGACTGTCTGTATGCAATTGCTGGTCGTCGTGGTTTTCAAGGGGGACTGCGTGTATGTAATAGCTGGTCGTTGTCGTAATCAAAGAGGACTGCGTCTATGTAATAGCTGGTCATCACAGAGGACTGCCTGAATGTAATAGCTGGTGGTCGTGGTTATCAAAGAGGACAGCGTGTATGTAATAGCTGGTCGTCGTGGTTATCAAAGAGGACTGCGTGGATGTAATAGCTGGTCATCAAAGAGTACTGCGTGAATGTAATAGCTGGTCGTTTACAGTACAAGCAGTACATCAAAGCGGACTGCGTGTATGTAATAGCTGGTCATCAAGGAGGACTTCCTGAATGTAATAGCTGGTCGTCGTGGTTATCAAAGAGGACAGCGTGTATGTAATAGCTGGTCGTCGTGGTTATCAAAGAGGACTGCCTGAATGTAATAGCTGGTCGTCGTGGTTATCAAAGAGGATTGCGTGTATGTAATAGCTGGTCATCAAAGAGTACTGCCTGAATGTAATAGCTGGTCGTTTACAGAACAAGCAGTACATCAAAGGGGACTGCGTGTATGTAATAGCTGGTCGTCGTGGTCATCAAAGAGGTCTGTCTGTATATAATAGCTGGTTGTCGTTGTTATCAAAGAGGACAGCGTGTATGTAATAGCTGGTCGTCGTGGTTATCAAAGAGGACTGCCTGAATGTAATAGGTGGTCATCAAGGAGGACTGCGTCTATGTCATACCTGGTCGTCGTGGTCATCAAAGGAGACTGTCTGTATGTAATAGCTGGTTGTCGTGGTTATCAAAGGGGACTTGCCTGTATGTAATAGCTGGACGTCGTGGTTATCAAAGAGGACTGCGTGTATGTAATAGCTGGTCATCAAAGAGAACTGCCTGAATGTAATAGCTGGTCATTTACAGTACAAGCAGTACATCAAAGACGACTGCGTGTATGTTATAGTTGGTAGTCTTGCTCATCAAAAGTGGACTGTGTGTATGTGACACCTGGTCGTCGTGGTTATCAAAGAGGACTGCCTGAATGTAATAGCTGGTCGTCATGGTTTTCAAAGAGGACTGCGTGTATGTAATAGCTGGTCATCAAAGAGTACTGCGTCTATGTGATAGCTGGTCGTTTACAATACAAGCAGTACATCAAAGAGGACTGCGTGTATGTAATAGCTGGTCGTCGTGGTTATCAAAGAGGACTGCGTGTATGTAATAGCTGGTCATCAAAGAGGACTGCGTCAGTGTGATAGCTGGTCATTTACATTACAAGCAGTACATCAAAGAGGACTGCGTGTATGTAATAGCTTGTCGTCGTGGTTATCAAAGAGGACTGAGTATATGTAATAGCTGGTCATCAAAGCGTACTGCCTGAATGTAATAGCTGGTCGTTTACAGTACAAGCAGTACATCAAAGAGGACTGCGTGTTTGTGATAGCTGGTCATCGTCCTCGTCAAAGTGGACTGTGTGTATGTGACACCTGGTCGTCGTGGTTATCAAAGGGGACTGTGTGTATGTAATAGCTGGTCGTCGTGGTTAACAAAGAGGACTGTCTGTATGTAATAGCTGGTCGTCGTGGTTGTCAAAGAGGACTGTCTGTATGTAATGGCTGATCGTCGTGGTTATCAAAGGGGACTTGCCTGCATGTAATAGCTGGTCGTCGTGGTTATCAAAGAGGACTGCGTGTATGTAATAGCTGGTCGTGGTGGTTATCAAAGAGGACTGCATGAATGTAATAGGTGGTCGTCATGGTTTTCAAGGGGGACTGCGTGTATGTATTAGCTGGTCTTCGTGGTCATCAAAGAGGACTGCATGTATGTAATAGCTGGTCATCAAAGAGTACTGCCAGAATGTAATAGCTGGTCGTCGTGGTTATCAAAGAGGACTGCGTGTATGTAATAGCTGGTCGTCGTGGTTATCAAAGAGGACTGCCTGAATGTAATAGCTGGTCGTCGTGGTTATCAAAGAGGACTGCGTGTATGTAATAGCTGGTCATCAAGGAGGACTGCGTCTACATGATAGCTGGTCATTTACAGTGCAAGCAGTACATCAAAGAGGACTGCATGTATGTAATAGCTGGTCGTCGTGGTGATCAAAGAGGACTGCGTGTATGTAATAGCTGGTCGTCGTGGTTATCAAAGAGGACTGCCTGAATGTAATAGCTGGTTGTGGTGGTTATCAAAGAGGACTGCTTGTATGTAATAGCTGGCCGTTTTTACAGTACAAGCAGTACATCAAAGAGGACTGTGTGTATGTAATAGCTGGTCGTCGTTGTTATCAAAGAGGACTGCCTGAATGTAATAGCAGGTCGTTTTGGTTATCAAAAAGGACTGCGTGTATGTAATAGCTGGCAATCAAAGAGGACTACGTGTAAGTTATAACTGGTCCTTTACAGTACAAGCAGTACATCAAAGAGGACTGCGTGTATGTAATAGCTGGTCGTCGTGGTCCTCAAAGAGGACTGCGTGTATGTAATAGCTGGTCATCAAAGAGGACTGCGTGTAAGTGATAGCTGGCCGTTTACAGTACGAGCAGTACATCAAGGAGGACTGCGTGTATGTAATAGCTGGTCATCAAAGAGGACTGCCTGAATGTAATACCTGGTCGTTTACAGTAAAAGCAGTACATCATAGAGGACTGCGTCTATGTGATAGCTGGTCGTCGTGCTCATCAAAGTGGACTGTGTGTATGTGACACCTGGTCGTCGTGGTTATCAAAGAGGACTGCGTGTATGTAATAGCTGGTCGTCGTGGTTATCAAAGAGGACTGTCTGAATGTAATAGCTGGTCGTCGTGGTTATCAAAGAGGACTGCGTGTATGTAATAGCTGGTCATCAAGGAGGACTGCGTCTACGTGATAGCTGGTCATTTACAGTACAAGCAGTACATCAAAGAGGACTGCATGTATGTAATAGCTGGTCGTCGTGGTGAACAAAGAGGACTGCGTGTATGTAATAGCTGGTGGTCGTGGTTATCAAAGAGGACTACCTGAATGTAATAGCTGGTCGTCGTGGTTATCAAAGAGGACTGCGTATATGTAATAGCTGGTCGTCGTGGTTATCAAAGAGGACTGCATGTATGTAATTGCTGGTCGTCGTGGTTATCAACGAGCACTGCCTGAATGTAATAGCTGGTCGTTTACAGTACAAGCAGTACATCAAAGAGGACTGCGTGTATGTAATAGCTGGTCTTCGTGGTCATCAAAGAGGACTGCGTGTGTGTAATAGCTGGTAATCAAAGAGTACTACCTGAATGTAATAGCTGGTCGTTTACAGTACAAGCAGTACATCAAAGTGGACTGTGTGTATGTGACACCTGGTCGTCGTGGTTATCAAAGAGGACTGTCTGTATGTGATAGCTGGTCTTCGCGGTCATCAAAGAGGACTGCGTGTGTGTAATAGCTGGTAATCAAAGAGTACTGCCTGAATGTAATAGCTGGTCGTTTACAGTAGAAGCAGTACATCAAAGTGGACTGTGTGTATGTGACACCTGGTCGTCGTGGTTATCAAAGAGGACTGTCTGTATGTAATAGCTGGTCGTCGTGGTTATCAAAGAGGACTGCGTGTATGTAATAGCTGGTCATCAAAGAGGACTGCGTCTATGTGATACCTGGTCGTCGTGCTCATCAAAGGGACTGTGTGTATGTGATACCTGGTCGTCGTGGTCATCAAAGAGGACTGTGTGTATGTGACACCTGGTCGTCGTGGTTATCAAAGAGGACTGCATGTATGTAATAGCTGGTCTTCGTGGTCATCAAAGAGGACTGTCTGTATGCAATAGCTGGTCGTCTTGGTTTTCAAAGAGGACTGCGTGTATGTAATAGCTGGTCATGAAAGAGTACTGCCTGAATGTAATAGCTGGTAGTCGTGGTTATCAAAGAGGACTGCCTGAATGTAACAGCTGGTCGTCGTGGTTATCAAAGAGGACTGTGTGTATGTAATAGCTTGTCATTGTGGTTATCAAAGAGGACTGCGTGTATGTAATAGCTTGTCGTCGGGGTCATCAAAGAGGACTGCGTCTATGTAATAGCTGGTCATCAAAGAGGACTGCCTGAATGTAATAGCTGGTCGTCGTGGTTATCAAAGAGGACACCGTGTATGTAATAGCGGGTCGTCGTGGTTATCAAAGAGGACTGCCAGAATATAATAGCTGGTCATCGTGGTTATCAAAGAGGACTGCGTGTATGTAATAGCTGATCTTCGTCGTAATCAAAAAGGACTGCGTCTATGTAATAGCTGGTCAACAAAGAGGACTGCCTGAATGTAATAGCTGGTCGTCGTGGTTATCAAAGAGGACAGCGTGTATGTAATAGCTGGTCGTCGTGTTTATCAAAGAGGACTGCGTGTATGTAATAGCTGGTCGTCGTGGTTATCAAAGAGGACTGCCTGAATGTAAAAGCTGGTAGTTGTGGTTATCAAAGAGGACTGCATGGATGTCATATCTGGTCGTCGTGGTTATCAAAGAGGACTGCCTGAATTTAATAGCTGGTCGTCGTGGTTATCAAAGAGGACTACATGTATGTCATATCTGGTCGTCGAGGTTATCAAAGAGGACTGCGTGTAAGTAATAGCTGGTCGTCGTGGTTATCAAAGAGGACTGTCTGTATGTGATAACTGGTCGTCGTGGTTATCAAAGAGGACTGCGTGTATGTAATAGCTTGTCGTCGGGGTCATCAAAGAGGACTGCGTCTATGTAATAGCTGGTCATCAAAGAGGACTGCCTGAATGTAATAGCTGGTCGTCGTCGTTATCAAACAGGACACTGTGTATGTAATAGCGGGTCGTCGTGGTTATCAAAGAGGACTGCCAGAATGTAATAGCTGGTCGTCGTGGTTATCAAAGAGGACTGCATGTATGTAATAGCTGGTCATCAAAGAGTACTGCCTGAATGTAATAGCTGGTCATTTACAGTACAAGCAGTACATCAAAGTGGACTGAGTGTATGTAATAGCTGGTTGTCGTGGTTATCAAAGAGGACTGCGTGTATATAATAGCTGGTCATCAAAGAGTACTGCCTGAATGTAATAGCTGGTCATTCACAGTACAAGCAGTACATCAAAGGGGACTGCGTGTAAGTAATAGCTGGTTGTCGTGGTTATCAAAGAGGACTGCCTGATTGTAATAGCTGGTCGTCGTGGTTATCAAAGAGGACTGCGTGTATGTAATAGCTGGTCGTCGTGGTTATCAAAGAGGACTGCGTCTACGTGATAGCTGGTCATTTACAGTACAAGCAGTACATCAAAGAGGACGGCATGTATGTAATAGCTGGTCGTCGTGGTGATCAAAGAGGACTGCCTGAATGTAATAGCTGGTCGTCATGGTTATCAAAGAGGACTGCGTATATGTAATAGCTGGTCGTCGTGGTTATCAAAGAGGACTGCGTGCATGTAATTGCTGGTCGTCGTGGTTATCAAAGAGGACTGCCTGACTGTAATAGCTGGTCGTCGTGGTTATCAAAGAGGACTGCGTGTATGTAATAGGTGGTCATCAAAGAGGACTGCATCTATGTCATACCTGGTCGTCGTGGTTATCAAAGAGGACTGCGTGTATGTAATAGCTGGTCGTGGTGGTTATCAAAGAGGACTGCATGAATGTAATAGCTGGTCGTCGTGGTTATCAAAGAGGACTGCGTGTATGTAATAGCTGGCGTTTACAGTACAAGCAGTACATCAAAGAGGACTGTGTGTATGTAATAGCTGGTCGTCGTGGTTATCAAAGAGGTCTGCCTGAATGTAACAGCTTGTCGTCTTTGTTATGATAGAGGACTGCGTGTATGTAATAGCTGGTCATCAAAGAGGACTGCGTGTAAGTGATAGCTGGTCCTTTACAGTACAAGCAGTACATCAAAGGGGACTGCGTGTATGTAATAGCTGGTCGTCGTGGTCATCAAAGAGGACTGCGTGTATGTAATAGCTGGTCGTCGTGGTTATCAAAAAGGACTGCGTGTATGCAATAGCTGGTCGTCGTGGTTATCAAAGAGGACTGTCTGTATGTGATAGCTGGTCGTCGTGGTTATCAAAGAGGACTGCGTGTATGTAATAGCTCGTCGTCGTGGTCATCAAAGAGGACTGTCTGTATGTAATAGCTCGTCATCATGGTTTTCAAGAGGGACTGCGTGTATGTAATAGCTGGTCGTCGTCGTAATCAAAAAGGACTGCGTCTATGTAATAGCTGGTCATCAAAGAGGACTGCGTCTATGTCATACCTGCTCGTCGTGGTTATCAAGAGGACTGCCTGAATGTAATAGCTGGTCATCAAAGAGGACTGCGTCTATGTCATACCTGGTCGTCGTGGTTATCAAAGGGGACTTGCCTGTATGTAATAGCTGGTCGTCGTGGTTATCAAAGAGGACTGCGTGCATGTAATAGCTGGTCGTCGTGATTATCAAAGAGGACTGCGTGGATGTAATAGCTGGTCATCAAAGAGGACTGCGTCTCTGTGATAGCTGGTTGTTTACAGTACAAGCAGTACATCAAGGAGGACTGAGTGTATGTAATAGCTGGTCATCCAAGAGTTCTGCCTGAATGTAATAGCTGGTCGTTTACAGTACAAGCAGTACATCAAAGAGGACTGCGTGTATGTTATAGCTGGTAGTCTTGCTCATCAAAGTGGACTGTGTGTATGTTACACCTGGTCGTCGTGGTTATCAAAGAGGACAGCGTGTATGTAATAGCTGGTCTTCGTGGTCATCAAAGAGGACTGTCTGTATGCAATTGCTGGTCGTCGTGGTTTTCAAGGGGGACTGCGTGTATGTAATAGCTGGTCGTTGTCGTAATCAAAGAGGACTGCGTCTATGTAATAGCTGGTCATCACAGAGGACTGCCTGAATGTAATAGCTGGTGGTCGTGGTTATCAAAGAGGACAGCGTGTATGTAATAGCTGGTCGTCGTGGTTATCAAAGAGGACTGCGTGGATGTAATAGCTGGTCATCAAAGAGTACTGCGTGAATGTAATAGCTGGTCGTTTACAGTACAAGCAGTACATCAAAGCGGACTGCGTGTATGTAATAGCTGGTCATCAAGGAGGACTTCCTGAATGTAATAGCTGGTCGTCGTGGTTATCAAAGAGGACAGCGTGTATGTAATAGCTGGTCGTCGTGGTTATCAAAGAGGACTGCCTGAATGTAATAGCTGGTCGTCGTGGTTATCAAAGAGGACTGCGTGTATGTAATAGCTGGTCATCAAAGAGTACTGCCTGAATGTAATAGCTGGTCGTTTACAGAACAAGCAGTACATCAAAGGGGACTGCGTGTATGTAATAGCTGGTCGTCGTGGTCATCAAAGAGGTCTGTCTGTATATAATAGCTGGTTGTCGTTGTTATCAAAGAGGACAGCGTGTATGTAATAGCTGGTCGTCGTGGTTATCAAAGAGGACTGCCTGAATGTAATAGGTGGTCATCAAGGAGGACTGCGTCTATGTCATACCTGGTCGTCGTGGTCATCAAAGGAGACTGTCTGTATGTAATAGCTGGTCGTCGTGGTTATCAAAGGGGACTTGCCTGTATGTAATAGCTGGACGTCGTGGTTATCAAAGAGGACTGCGTGTATGTAATAGCTGGTCATCAAAGAGAACTGCCTGAATGTAATAGCTGGTCATTTACAGTACAAGCAGTACATCAAAGACGACTGCGTGTATGTTATAGTTGGTAGTCTTGCTCATCAAAAGTGGACTGTGTGTATGTGACACCTGGTCGTCGTGGTTATCAAAGAGGACTGCGTGGATGTAATAGCTGGTCTTCGTGGTTATCAAAGAGGACTGCGTGCATGTAATAGCTGGTCGTCGTGGTTATCAAAGAGGACTGCCTGAATGTAATAGCTGGTCGTCATGGTTTTCAAAGAGGACTGCGTGTATGTAATAGCTGGTCATCAAAGAGTACTGCGTCTATGTGATAGCTGGTCGTTTACAATACAAGCAGTACATCAAAGAGGACTGCGTGTATGTAATAGCTGGTCGTCGTGGTTATCAAAGAGGACTGCGTGTATGTAATAGCTGGTCATCAAAGAGGACTGCGTCAGTGTGATAGCTGGTCATTTACATTACAAGCAGTACATCAAAGAGGACTGCGTGTATGTAATAGCTTGTCGTCGTGGTTATCAAAGAGGACTGAGTATATGTAATAGCTGGTCATCAAAGCGTACTGCCTGAATGTAATAGCTGGTCGTTTACAGTACAAGCAGTACATCAAAGAGGACTGCGTGTTTGTGATAGCTGGTCATCGTCCTCGTCAAAGTGGACTGTGTGTATGTGACACCTGGTCTTCGTGGTCATCAAAGAGGTCTGTCTGTATATAATAGCTGGTTGTCGTGGTTATCAAAGAGGACTGCCTGAATGTAATAGGTGGTCATCAAGGAGGACTGCGTCTATGTCATACCTGGTCGTCGTGGTCATCAAAGGGGACTGTCTGTATGTAATAGCTGGTCGTCGTGGTTATCAAAGGGGACTTGCCTGTATGTAATAGCTGGACGTCGTGGTTATCAAGAGGACTGCGTGTATGTAATAGCTGGTCATCAAAGAGAACTGCCTGAATGTAATAGCTGGTCGTTTACAGTACAAGCAGTACATCAAAGAGTACTGCGTGTATGTTATAGTTGGTAGTCTTGCCTCATCAAAAGTGGACTGTGTGTATGTGACACCCTGGTCGTCGTGGTTATCAAAGAGGACTGCGTGTATGTAATACCTGGTCGTCGTGGTTATCAAAGAGGACTGCGTGTATGCAATAGCTGGTCGTCGTGGTTATCAAAGAGGACTGTCTGTATGTGATAGCTGGTCGTCGTGGTTATCAAAGAGGACTGCGTGTATGTAATAGCTCGTCGTCGTGGTCATCAAAGAGGACTGGGTGTATGTAATAGTTGGTCGTCGTGGTTATCAAGAGGGACTGCGTGTATGTAATAGCTGGTCGTCGTCGTAATCAAAAAGGACTGCGTCTATGTAATAGCTGGTCATCAAAGAGGACTGCGTCTATGTCATACCTGCTCGTCGTGGTTATCAAAGAGGACTGCCTGAATGTAATAGCTGGTCATCAAAGAGGACTGCGTCTATGTCATACCTGGTCGTCGTGGTTATCAAAGGGGACTTGCCTGTATGTAATAGCTGGTCGTCGTGGTTATCAAAGAGGACTGCATGTATGTAATAGCTGGTCATCAAAGAGTACTGCCTGAATGTAATAGCTGGTCGTTTACAGTACAAGCAGTACATCAAAGGGGGCTGCGTGTATGTAATAGCTGGTCGTCGTGGTCATCAAAGAGGTCTGTCTGTATATAATAGCTGGTTGTCGTGGTTATCAAAGAGGACTGCCTGAATGTAATAGGTGGTCATCAAGGAGGACTGCGTCTATGTCATACCTGGTCGTCGTGGTCATCAAAGGGGACTGTCTGTATGTAATAGCTGGTCGTCGTGGTTATCAAAGGGGACTTGCCTGTATGTAATAGCTGGACGTCGTGGTTATCAAAGAGGACTGCGTGTATGTAATAGCTGGTCATCAAAGAGAACTGCCTGAATGTAATAGCTGGTCGTTTACAGTACAAGCAGTACATCAAAGAGTACTGCGTGTATGTTATAGTTGGTAGTCTTGCTCATCAAAAGTGGACTGTGTGTATGTGACACCTGGTCGTCGTGGTTATCAAAGAGGACTGCGTGTATGTAATACCTGGTCGTCGTGGTTATCAAAAAGGACTGCGTGTATGCAATAGCTGGTCGTCGTGGTTATCAAAGAGGACTGTCTGTATGTGATAGCTGGTCGTCGTGGTTATCAAAGAGGACTGCGTGTATGTAATAGCTCGTCGTCGTGGTCATCAAAGAGGACTGTCTGTATGTAATAGCTCGTCATCATGGTTTTCAAGAGGGACTGCGTGTATGTAATAGCTGGTCGTCGTCGTAATCAAAAAGGACTGCGTCTATGTAATAGCTGGTCATCAAAGAGGACTGCGTCTATGTCATACCTGCTCGTCGTGGTTATCAAAGAGGACTGCCTGAATGTAAGAGCTGGTCATCAAAGAGGACTGCGTCTATGTCATACCTGGTCGTCGTGGTTATCAAAGGGGACTTGCCTGTATGTAATAGCTGGTCGTCGTGGTTATCAAAGAGGACTGCGTGCATGTAATAGCTGGTCGTCGTGATTATCAAAGAGGACTGCGTGGATGTAATAGCTGGTCATCAAAGAGGACTGCGTCTCTGTGATAGCTGGTTGTTTACAGTACAAGCAGTACATCAAGGAGGACTGCGTGTATGTAATAGCTGGTCATCCAAGAGTTCTGCCTGAATGTAATAGCTGGTCGTTTACAGTACAAGCAGTACATCAAAGAGGACTGCGTGTATGTTATAGCTGGTAGTCTTGCTCATCAAAGTGGACTGTGTGTATGTTACACCTGGTCGTCGTGGTTATCAAAGAGGACAGCGTGTATGTAATAGCTGGTCTTCGTGGTCATCAAAGAGGACTGTCTGTATGCAATTGCTGGTCGTCGTGGTTTTCAAGGGGGACTGCGTGTATGTAATAGCTGGTCGTTGTCGTAATCAAAGAGGACTGCGTCTATGTAATAGCTGGTCATCACAGAGGACTGCCTGAATGTAATAGCTGGTGGTCGTGGTTATCAAAGAGGACAGCGTGTATGTAATAGCTGGTCGTCGTGGTTATCAAAGAGGACTGCGTGGATGTAATAGCTGGTCATCAAAGAGTACTGCTTGAATGTAATAGCTGGTCGTTTACAGTACAAGCAGTACATCAAAGCGGACTGCGTGTATGTAATAGCTGGTCATCAAGGAGGACTTCCTGAATGTAATAGCTGGTCGTCGTGGTTATCAAAGAGGACAGCGTGTATGTAATAGCTGGTCGTCGTGGTTATCAAAGAGGACTGCCTGAATGTAATAGCTGGTCGTCGTGGTTATCAAAGAGGATTGCGTGTATGTAATAGCTGGTCATCAAAGAGTACTGCCTGAATGTAATAGCTGGTCGTTTACAGAACAAGCAGTACATCAAAGGGGACTGCGTGTATGTAATAGCTGGTCGTCGTGGTCATCAAAGAGGTCTGTCTGTATATAATAGCTGGTTGTCGTTGTTATCAAAGAGGACAGCGTGTATGTAATAGCTGGTCGTCGTGGTTATCAAAGAGGACTGCCTGAATGTAATAGGTGGTCATCAAGGAGGACTGCGTCTATGTCATACCTGGTCGTCGTGGTCATCAAAGGAGACTGTCTGTATGTAATAGCTGGTTGTCGTGGTTATCAAAGGGGACTTGCCTGTATGTAATAGCTGGACGTCGTGGTTATCAAAGAGGACTGCGTGTATGTAATAGCTGGTCATCAAAGAGAACTGCCTGAATGTAATAGCTGGTCATTTACAGTACAAGCAGTACATCAAAGACGACTGCGTGTATGTTATAGTTGGTAGTCTTGCTCATCAAAAGTGGACTGTGTGTATGTGACACCTGGTCGTCGTGGTTATCAAAGAGGACTGCGTGGATGTAATAGCTGGTCTTCGTGGTTATCAAAGAGGACTGCGTGTATGTAATAGCTGGTCGTCGTGGTTATCAAAGAGGACTGCCTGAATGTAATAGCTGGTCGTCATGGTTTTCAAAGAGGACTGCGTGTATGTAATAGCTGGTCATCAAAGAGTACTGCGTCTATGTGATAGCTGGTCGTTTACAATACAAGCAGTACATCAAAGAGGACTGCGTGTATGTAATAGCTGGTCGTCGTGGTTATCAAAGAGGACTGCGTGTATGTAATAGCTGGTCATCAAAGAGGACTGCGTCAGTGTGATAGCTGGTCATTTACATTACAAGCAGTACATCAAAGAGGACTGCGTGTATGTAATAGCTTGTCGTCGTGGTTATCAAAGAGGACTGAGTATATGTAATAGCTGGTCATCAAAGCGTACTGCCTGAATGTAATAGCTGGTCGTTTACAGTACAAGCAGTACATCAAAGAGGACTGCGTGTTTGTGATAGCTGGTCATCGTCCTCGTCAAAGTGGACTGTGTGTATGTGACACCTGGTCGTCGTGGTTATCAAAGGGGACTGTGTGTATGTAATAGCTGGTCGTCGTGGTTAACAAAGAGGACTGTCTGTATGTAATAGCTGGTCGTCGTGGTTGTCAAAGAGGACTGTCTGTATGTAATGGCTGATCGTCGTGGTTATCAAAGGGGACTTGCCTGCATGTAATAGCTGGTCGTCGTGGTTATCAAAGAGGACTGCGTGTATGTAATAGCTGGTCGTGGTGGTTATCAAAGAGGACTGCATGAATGTAATAGGTGGTCGTCATGGTTTTCAAGGGGGACTGCGTGTATGTATTAGCTGGTCTTCGTGGTCATCAAAGAGGACTGCATGTATGTAATAGCTGGTCATCAAAGAGTACTGCCAGAATGTAATAGCTGGTCGTCGTGGTTATCAAAGAGGACTGCGTGTATGTAATAGCTGGTCGTCGTGGTTATCAAAGAGGACTGCCTGAATGTAATAGCTGGTCGTCGTGGTTATCAAAGAGGACTGCGTGTATGTAATAGCTGGTCATCAAGGAGGACTGCGTCTACATGATAGCTGGTCATTTACAGTGCAAGCAGTACATCAAAGAGGACTGCATGTATGTAATAGCTGGTCGTCGTGGTGATCAAAGAGGACTGCGTGTATGTAATAGCTGGTCGTCGTGGTTATCAAAGAGGACTGCCTGAATGTAATAGCTGGTTGTGGTGGTTATCAAAGAGGACTGCTTGTATGTAATAGCTGGCCGTTTACAGTACAAGCAGTACATCAAAGAGGACTGTGTGTATGTAATAGCTGGTTGTCGTTGTTATCAAAGAGGACTGCCTGAATGTAATAGCAGGTCGTTTTGGTTATCAAAAAGGACTGCGTGTATGTAATAGCTGGCAATCAAAGAGGTCTACGTGTAAGTTATAACTGGTCCTTTACAGTACAAGCAGTACATCAAAGAGGACTGCGTGTATGTAATAGCTGGTCGTCGTGGTCCTCAAAGAGGACTGCGTGTATGTAATAGCTGGTCATCAAAGAGGACTGCGTGTAAGTGATAGCTGGCCGTTTACAGTACGAGCAGTACATCAAGGAGGACTGCGTGTATGTAATAGCTGGTCATCAAAGAGGACTGCCTGAATGTAATACCTGGTCGTTTACAGTAAAAGCAGTACATCATAGAGGACTGCGTCTATGTGATAGCTGGTCGTCGTGCTCATCAAAGTGGACTGTGTGTATGTGACACCTGGTCGTCGTGGTTATCAAAGAGGACTGCGTGTATGTAATAGCTGGTCGTCGTGGTTATCAAAGAGGACTGTCTGAATGTAATAGCTGGTCGTCGTGGTTATCAAAGAGGACTGCGTGTATGTAATAGCTGGTCATCAAGGAGGACTGCGTCTACGTGATAGCTGGTCATTTACAGTACAAGCAGTACATCAAAGAGGACTGCATGTATGTAATAGCTGGTCGTCGTGGTGAACAAAGAGGACTGCGTGTATGTAATAGCTGGTGGTCGTGGTTATCAAAGAGGACTACCTGAATGTAATAGCTGGTCGTCGTGGTTATCAAAGAGGACTGCGTATATGTAATAGCTGGTCGTCGTGGTTATCAAAGAGGACTGCATGTATGTAATTGCTGGTCGTCGTGGTTATCAACGAGCACTGCCTGAATGTAATAGCTGGTCGTTTACAGTACAAGCAGTACATCAAAGAGGACAGCGTGTATGTAATAGCTGGTCTTCGTGGTCATCAAAGAGGACTGCGTGTGTGTAATAGCTGATAATCAAAGAGTACTACCTGAATGTAATAGCTGGTCGTTTACAGTACAAGCAGTACATCAAAGTGGACTGTGTGTATGTGACACCTGGTCGTCGTGGTTATCAAAGAGGACTGTCTGTATGTGATAGCTGGTCTTCGCGGTCATCAAAGAGGACTGCGTGTGTGTAATAGCTGGTAATCAAAGAGTACTGCCTGAATGTAATAGCTGGTCGTTTACAGTACAAGCAGTACATCAAAGTGGACTGTGTGTATGTGACACCTGGTCGTCGTGGTTATCAAAGAGGACTGTCTGTATGTAATAGCTGGTCGTCGTGGTTATCAAAGAGGACTGCGTGTATGTAATAGCTGGTCATCAAAGAGGACTGCGTCTATGTGATACCTGGTCGTCGTGGTCATCAAAGGGACTGTGTGTATGTGATACCTGGTCGTCGTGGTCATCAAAGAGGACTGTGTGTATGTGACACCTGGTCGTCGTGGTTATCAAAGAGGACTGCATGTATGTAATAGCTGGTCTTCGTGGTCATCAAAGAGGACTGTCTGTATGCAATAGCTGGTCGTCTTGGTTTTCAAAGAGGACTGCGTGTATGTAATAGCTGGTCATGAAAGAGTACTGCCTGAATGTAATAGCTGGTCGTTTACAGTACAAGCAGTGCATCAAAGTGGACTGTGTGTATGTGACACCTGGTTTTCGTGGTTATCACAGAGGACTGTCTGTATGTAATAGCTGATCGTCGTGGTTATCAAAGGGGACTTCCCTGTATGTAATAGCTGGTCGTCGTGGTTATCAAAGAGGACTGCGTGTATGTAATAGCTGGTCATCGTGGTTATCAAAAAGGACTGCGTGTATGTAATAGCTGGTCATCAAAGAGGACTGCCTGAATGTAATAGCTGGTAGTCGTGGTTATCAAAGAGGACTGCCTGAATGTAACAGCTGGTCGTCGTGGTTATCAAAGAGGACTGTGTGTATGTAATAGCTTGTCATTGTGGTTATCAAAGAGGACTGCGTGTATGTAATAGCTTGTCGTCGGGGTCATCAAAGAGGACTGCGTCTATGTAATAGCTGGTCATCAAAGAGGACTGCCTGAATGTAATAGCTGGTCGTCGTGGTTATCAAAGAGGACACCGTGTATGTAATAGCGGGTCGTCGTGGTTATCAAAGAGGACTGCCAGAATATAATAGCTGGTCATCGTGGTTATCAAAGAGGACTGCGTGTATGTAATAGCTGATCTTCGTCGTAATCAAAAAGGACTGCGTCTATGTAATAGCTGGTCAACAAAGAGGACTGCCTGAATGTAATAGCTGGTCGTCGTGGTTATCAAAGAGGACAGCGTGTATGTAATAGCTGGTCGTCGTGTTTATCAAAGAGGACTGCGTGTATGTAATAGCTGGTCGTCGTGGTTATCAAAGAGGACTGCCTGAATGTAAAAGCTGGTAGTTGTGGTTATCAAAGAGGACTGCATGGATGTCATATCTGGTCGTCGTGGTTATCAAAGAGGACTGCCTGAATTTAATAGCTGGTCGTCGTGGTTATCAAAGAGGACTGCATGTATGTCATATCTGGTCGTCGAGGTTATCAAAGAGGACTGCGTGTAAGTAATAGCTGGTCGTCGTGGTTATCAAAGAGGACTGTCTGTATGTGATAACTGGTCGTCGTGGTTATCAAAGAGGACTGCGTGTATGTAATAGCTTGTCGTCGGGGTCATCAAAGAGGACTGCGTCTATGTAATAGCTGGTCATCAAAGAGGACTGCCTGAATGTAATAGCTGGTCGTCGTCGTTATCAAACAGGACACTGTGTATGTAATAGCGGGTCGTCGTGGTTATCAAAGAGGACTGCCAGAATGTAATAGCTGGTCGTCGTGGTTATCAAAGAGGACTGCATGTATGTAATAGCTGGTCATCAAAGAGTACTGCCTGAATGTAATAGCTGGTCATTTACAGTACAAGCAGTACATCAAAGTGGACTGAGTGTATGTAATAGCTGGTTGTCGTGGTTATCAAAGAGGACTGCGTGTATATAATAGCTGGTCATCAAAGAGTACTGCCTGAATGTAATAGCTGGTCATTCACAGTACAAGCAGTACATCAAAGGGGACTGCGTGTAAGTAATAGCTGGTTGTCGTGGTTATCAAAGAGGACTGCCTGATTGTAATAGCTGGTCGTCGTGGTTATCAAAGAGGACTGCGTGTATGTAATAGCTGGTCGTCGTGGTTATCAAAGAGGACTGCGTCTACGTGATAGCTGGTCATTTACAGTACAAGCAGTACATCAAAGAGGACGGCATGTATGTAATAGCTGGTCGTCGTGGTGATCAAAGAGGACTGCCTGAATGTAATAGCTGGTCGTCATGGTTATCAAAGAGGACTGCGTATATGTAATAGCTGGTCGTCGTGGTTATCAAAGAGGACTGCGTGCATGTAATTGCTGGTCGTCGTGGTTATCAAAGAGGACTGCCTGACTGTAATAGCTGGTCGTCGTGGTTATCAAAGAGGACTGCGTGTATGTAATAGGTGGTCATCAAAGAGGACTGCATCTATGTCATACCTGGTCGTCGTGGTTATCAAAGAGGACTGCGTGTATGTAATAGCTGGTCGTGGTGGTTATCAAAGAGGACTGCATGAATGTAATAGCTGGTCGTCGTGGTTATCAAAGAGGACTGCGTGTATGTAATAGCTGGCGTTTACAGTACAAGCAGTACATCAAAGAGGACTGTGTGTATGTAATAGCTGGTCGTCGTGGTTATCAATGAGGTCTGCCTGAATGTAACAGCTTGTCGTCTTTGTTATGATAGAGGACTGCGTGTATGTAATAGCTGGTCATCAAAGAGGACTGCGTGTCAGTGATAGCTGGTCCTTTACAGTACAAGCAGTACATCAAAGGGGACTGCGTGTATGTAATAGCTGGTCGTCGTGGTCATCAAAGAGGACTGCGTGTATGTAATAGCTGGTCGTCGTGGTTATCAAAAAGGACTGCGTGTATGCAATAGCTGGTCGTCGTGGTTATCAAAGAGGACTGTCTGTATGTGATAGCTGGTCGTCGTGGTTATCAAAGAGGACTGCGTGTATGTAATAGCTCGTCGTCGTGGTCATCAAAGAGGACTGTCTGTATGTAATAGCTCGTCATCATGGTTTTCAAGAGGGACTGCGTGTATGTAATAGCTGGTCGTCGTCGTAATCAAAAAGGACTGCGTCTATGTAATAGCTGGTCATCAAAGAGGACTGCGTCTATGTCATACCTGCTCGTCGTGGTTATCAAAGAGGACTGCCTGAATGTAATAGCTGGTCATCAAAGAGGACTGCGTCTATGTCATACCTGGTCGTCGTGGTTATCAAAGGGGACTTGCCTGTATGTAATAGCTGGTCGTCGTGGTTATCAAAGAGGACTGCGTGCATGTAATAGCTGGTCGTCGTGATTATCAAAGAGGACTGCGTGGATGTAATAGCTGGTCATCAAAGAGGACTGCGTCTCTGTGATAGCTGGTTGTTTACAGTACAAGCAGTACATCAAGGAGGACTGCGTGTATGTAATAGCTGGTCATCCAAGAGTTCTGCCTGAATGTAATAGCTGGTCGTTTACAGTACAAGCAGTACATCAAAGAGGACTGCGTGTATGTTATAGCTGGTAGTCTTGCTCATCAAAGTGGACTGTGTGTATGTTACACCTGGTCGTCGTGGTTATCAAAGAGGACAGCGTGTATGTAATAGCTGGTCTTCGTGGTCATCAAAGAGGACTGTCTGTATGCAATTGCTGGTCGTCGTGGTTTTCAAGGGGGACTGCGTGTATGTAATAGCTGGTCGTTGTCGTAATCAAAGAGGACTGCGTCTATGTAATAGCTGGTCATCACAGAGGACTGCCTGAATGTAATAGCTGGTGGTCGTGGTTATCAAAGAGGACAGCGTGTATGTAATAGCTGGTCGTCGTGGTTATCAAAGAGGACTGCGTGGATGTAATAGCTGGTCATCAAAGAGTACTGCGTGAATGTAATAGCTGGTCGTTTACAGTACAAGCAGTACATCAAAGCGGACTGCGTGTATGTAATAGCTGGTCATCAAGGAGGACTTCCTGAATGTAATAGCTGGTCGTCGTGGTTTTCAAAGAGGACTGCGTGTATGTAATAGCTGGTCATCAAAGAGTACTGCGTCTATGTGATAGCTGGTCGTTTACAATACAAGCAGTACATCAAAGAGGACTGCGTGTATGTAATAGCTGGTCGTCGTGGTTATCAAAGAGGACTGCGTGTATGTAATAGCTGGTCATCAAAGAGGACTGCGTCAGTGTGATAGCTGGTCATTTACATTACAAGCAGTACATCAAAGAGGACTGCGTGTATGTAATAGCTTGTCGTCGTGGTTATCAAAGAGGACTGAGTATATGTAATAGCTGGTCATCAAAGCGTACTGCCTGAATGTAATAGCTGGTCGTTTACAGTACAAGCAGTACATCAAAGAGGACTGCGTGTTTGTGATAGCTGGTCATCGTCCTCGTCAAAGTGGACTGTGTGTATGTGACACCTGGTCTTCGTGGTCATCAAAGAGGACTGCATGTATGTAATAGCTGGTCATCAAAGAGTACTGCCAGAATGTAATAGCTGGTCGTCGTGGTTATCAAAGAGGACTGCGTGTATGTAATAGCTGGTCGTCGTGGTTATCAAAGAGGACTGCCTGAATGTAATAGCTGGTCGTCGTGGTTATCAAAGAGGACTGCGTGTATGTAATAGCTGGTCATCAAAGAGTACTGCCTGAATGTAATAGCTGGTCGTTTACAGAACAAGCAGTACATCAAAGGGGACTGCGTGTATGTAATAGCTGGTCGTCATGGTCATCAAAGAGGTCTGTCTGTATATAATAGCTGGTTGTCGTTGTTATCAAAGAGGACAGCGTGTATGTAATAGCTGGTCGTCGTGGTTATCAAAGAGGACTGCCTGAATGTAATAGGTGGTCATCAAGGAGGACTGCGTCTATGTCATACCTGGTCGTCGTGGTCATCAAAGGAGACTGTCTGTATGTAATAGCTGGTCGTCGTGGTTATCAAAGGGGACTTGCCTGTATGTAATAGCTGGACGTCGTGGTTATCAAAGAGGACTGCGTGTATGTAATAGCTGGTCATCAAAGAGAACTGCCTGAATGTAATAGCTGGTCATTTACAGTACAAGCAGTACATCAAAGACGACTGCGTGTATGTTATAGTTGGTAGTCTTGCTCATCAAAAGTGGACTGTGTGTATGTGACACCTGGTCGTCGTGGTTATCAAAGAGGACTGCGTGGATGTAATAGCTGGTCGTCGTGGTTATCAAAGAGGACTGCCTGTATGTAATAGCTGGTCGTCGTGGTTATCAAAGAGGACTGCCTGAATGTAATAGCTGGTCGTCATGGTTTTCAAAGAGGACTGCGTGTATGTAATAGCTGGTCATCAAAGAGTACTGCGTCTATGTGATAGCTGGTCGTTTACAATACAAGCAGTACATCAAAGAGGACTGCGTGTATGTAATAGCTGGTCGTCGTGGTTATCAAAGAGGACTGCGTGTATGTAATAGCTGGTCATCAAAGAGGACTGCGTCAGTGTGATAGCTGGTCATTTACATTACAAGCAGTACATCAAAGAGGACTGCGTGTATGTAATAGCTTGTCGTCGTGGTTATCAAAGAGGACTGAGTATATGTAATAGCTGGTCATCAAAGCGTACTGCCTGAATGTAATAGCTGGTCGTTTACAGTACAAGCAGTACATCAAAGAGGACTGCGTGTTTGTGATAGCTGGTCATCGTCCTCGTCAAAGTGGACTGTGTGTATGTGACACCTGGTCGTCGTGGTTATCAAAGGGGACTGTGTGTATGTAATAGCTGGTCGTCGTGGTTAACAAAGAGGACTGTCTGTATGTAATAGCTGGTCGTCGTGGTTGTCAAAGAGGACTGTCTGTATGTAATGGCTGATCGTCGTGGTTATCAAAGGGGACTTGCCTGCATGTAATAGCTGGTCGTCGTGGTTATCAAAGAGGACTGCGTGTATGTAATAGCTGGTCGTGGTGGTTATCAAAGAGGACTGCATGAATGTAATAGGTGGTCGTCATGGTTTTCAAGGGGGACTGCGTGTATGTATTAGCTGGTCTTCGTGGTCATCAAAGAGGACTGCATGTATGTAATAGCTGGTCATCAAAGAGTACTGCCAGAATGTAATAGCTGGTCGTCGTGGTTATCAAAGAGGACTGCGTCTATGTAATAGCTGGTCGTCGTGGTTATCAAAGAGGACTGCCTGAATGTAATAGCTGGTCGTCGTGGTTATCAAAGAGGACTGCGTGTATGTAATAGCTGGTCATCAAGGAGGACTGCGTCTACATGATAGCTGGTCATTTACAGTGCAAGCAGTACATCAAAGAGGACTGCATGTATGTAATAGCTGGTCGTCGTGGTGATCAAAGAGGACTGCGTGTATGTAATAGCTGGTCGTCGTGGTTATCAAAGAGGACTGCCTGAATGTAATAGCTGGTTGTGGTGGTTATCAAAGAGGACTGCTTGTATGTAATAGCTGGCCGTTTACAGTACAAGCAGTACATCAAAGAGGACTGTGTGTATGTAATAGCTGGTCGTCGTTGTTATCAAAAAGGACTGCCTGAATGTAATAGCAGGTCGTTTTGGTTATCAAAAAGGACTGCGTGTATGTAATAGCTGGCAATCAAAGAGGACTACGTGTAAGTTATAACTGGTCCTTTACAGTACAAGCAGTACATCAAAGAGGACTGCGTGTATGTAATAGCTGGTCGTCGTGGTCCTCAAAGAGGACTGCGTGTATGTAATAGCTGGTCATCAAAGAGGACTGCGTGTAAGTGATAGCTGGCCGTTTACAGTACGAGCAGTACATCAAGGAGGACTGCGTGTATGTAATAGCTGGTCATCAAAGAGGACTGCCTGAATGTAATACCTGGTCGTTTACAGTACAAGCAGTACATCATAGAGGACTGCGTCTATGTGATAGCTGGTCGTCGTGCTCATCAAAGTGGACTGTGTGTATGTGACACCTGGTCGTCGTGGTTATCAAAGAGGACTGCGTGTATGTAATAGCTGGTCGTCGTGGTTATCAAAGAGGACTGTCTGAATGTAATAGCTGGTCGTCGTGGTTATCAAAGAGGACTGCGTGTATGTAATAGCTGGTCATCAAGGAGGACTGCGTCTACGTGATAGCTGGTCATTTACAGTACAAGCAGTACATCAAAGAGGACTGCATGTATGTAATAGCTGGTCGTCGTGGTGAACAAAGAGGACTGCGTGTATGTAATAGCTGGTGGTCGTGGTTATCAAAGAGGACTACCTGAATGTAATAGCTGGTCGTCGTGGTTATCAAAGAGGACTGCGTATATGTAATAGCTGGTCGTCGTGGTTATCAAAGACGACTGCATGTATGTAATTGCTGGTCGTCGTGGTTATCAACGAGCACTGCCTGAATGTAATAGCTGGTCGTTTACAGTACAAGCAGTACATCAAAGAGGACTGCGTGTATGTAATAGCTGGTCTTCGTGGTCATCAAAGAGGACTGCGTGTGTGTAATAGCTGGTAATCAAAGAGTACTGCCTGAATGTAATAGCTGGTCGTTTACAGTACAAGCAGTACATCAAAGTGGACTGTGTGTATGTGACACCTGGTCGTCGTGGTTATCAAAGAGGACTGTCTGTATGTGATAGCTGGTCTTCGCGGTCATCAAAGAGGACTGCCTGTGTGTAATAGCTGGTAATCAAAGAGTACTGCCTGAATGTAATAGCTGGTCGTTTACAGTACAAGCAGTACATCAAAGTGGACTGTGTGTATGTGACACCTGGTCGTCGTGGTTATCAAAGAGGACTGTCTGTATGTAATAGCTGGTCGTCGTGGTTATCAAAGAGGACTGCGTGTATGTAATAGCTGGTCATCAAAGAGGACTGCGTCTATGTGATACCTGGTCGTCGTGGTCATCAAAGGGACTGTGTGTATGTGATACCTGGTCGTCGTGGTCATCAAAGAGGACTGTGTGTATGTGACACCTGGTCGTCGTGGTTATCAAAGAGGACTGCATGTATGTAATAGCTGGTCTTCGTGGTCATCAAAGAGGACTGTCTGTATGCAATAGCTGGTCGTCTTGGTTTTCAAAGAGGACTGCGTGTATGTAATAGCTGGTCATGAAAGAGTACTGCCTGAATGTAATAGCTGGTCGTTTACAGTACAAGCAGTGCATCAAAGTGGACTGTGTGTATGTGACACCTGGTTTTCGTGGTTATCAAAGAGGACTGTCTGTATGTAATAGCTGATCGTCGTGGTTATCAAAGGGGACTTCCCTGTATGTAATAGCTGGTCGTCGTGGTTATCAAAGAGGACTGCGTGTATGTAATAGCTGGTCATCGTGGTTATCAAAAAGGACTGCGTGTATGTAATAGCTGGTCATCAAAGAGGACTGCCTGACTGTCATACCTGGTCGTCGTGGTTATCAAAGGGGACTTGCCTGTATGTAATAGCTGGTCGTCGTGGTTATCAAAGAGGACTGCATGTATGTAATAGCTGGTCATCAAAGAGTACTGCCTGAATGTAATAGCTGGTCGTTTACAGTACAAGCAGTACATCAAAGGGGGCTGCGTGTATGTAATAGCTGGTCGTCGTTGTCATCAAAGAGGTCTGTCTGTATATAATAGCTGGTTGTCGTGGTTATCAAAGAGGACTGCCTGAATGTAATAGGTGGTCATCAAGGAGGACTGCGTCTATGTCATACCTGGTCGTCGTGGTCATCAAAGGGGACTGTCTGTATGTAATAGCTGGTCGTCGTGGTTATCAAAGGGGACTTGGCTGTATGTAATAGCTGGACGTCGTGGTTATCAAAGAGGACTGCGTGTATGTAATAGCTGGTCATCAAAGAGAACTGCCTGAATGTAATAGCTGGTCGTTTACAGTACAAGCAGTACATCAAAGAGTACTGCGTGTATGTTATAGTTGGTAGTCTTGCTCATCAAAAGTGGACTGTGTGTATGTGACACCTGGTCGTCGTGGTTATCAAAGAGGACTGCGTGTATGTAATACCTGGTCGTCGTGGTTATCAAAAAGGACTGCGTGTATGCAATAGCTGGTCGTCGTGGTTATCAAAGAGGACTGCGTGTATGTAATAGCTCGTCGTCGTGGTCATCAAAGAGGACTGTCTGTATGTAATAGCTCGTCATCATGGTTTTCAAGAGGGACTGCGTGTATGTAATAGCTGGTCGTCGTCGTAATCAAAAAGGACTGCGTCTATGTAATAGCTGGTCATCAAAGAGGACTGCGTCTATGTCATACCTGCTCGTCGTGGTTATCAAAGAGGACTGCCTGAATGTAATAGCTGGTCATCAAAGAGGACTGCGTCTATGTCATACCTGGTCGTCGTGGTTATCAAAGGGGACTTGCCTGTATGTAATAGCTGGTCGTCGTGGTTATCAAAGAGGACTGCGTGCATGTAATAGCTGGTCGTCGTGATTATCAAAGAGGACTGCGTGGATGTAATAGCTGGTCATCAAAGAGGACTGCGTCTCTGTGATAGCTGGTTGTTTACAGTACAAGCAGTACATCAAGGAGGACTGCGTGTATGTAATAGCTGGTCATCCAAGAGTTCTGCCTGAATGTAATAGCTGGTCGTTTACAGTACAAGCAGTACATCAAAGAGGACTGCGTGTATGTTATAGCTGGTAGTCTTGCTCATCAAAGTGGACTGTGTGTATGTTACACCTGGTCGTCGTGGTTATCAAAGAGGACAGCGTGTATGTAATAGCTGGTCTTCGTGGTCATCAAAGAGGACTGTCTGTATGCAATTGCTGGTCGTCGTGGTTTTCAAGGGGGACTGCGTGTATGTAATAGCTGGTCGTTGTCGTAATCAAAGAGGACTGCGTCTATGTAATAGCTGGTCATCACAGAGGACTGCCAGAATGTAATAGCTGGTGGTCGTGGTTATCAAAGAGGACAGCGTGTATGTAATAGCTGGTCGTCGTGGTTATCAAAGAGGACTGCGTGGATGTAATAGCTGGTCATCAAAGAGTACTGCGTGAATGTAATAGCTGGTCGTTTACAGTACAAGCAGTACATCAAAGCGGACTGCGTGTATGTAATAGCTGGTCATCAAGGAGGACTTCCTGAATGTAATAGCTGGTCGTCGTGGTTATCAAAGAGGACAGCGTGTATGTAATAGCTGGTCGTCGTGGTTATCAAAGAGGACTGCCTGAATGTAATAGCTGGTCGTCGTGGTTATCAAAGAGGATTGCGTGTATGTAATAGCTGGTCATCAAAGAGTACTGCCTGAATGTAATAGCTGGTCGTTTACAGAACAAGCAGTACATCAAAGGGGACTGCGTGTATGTAATAGCTGGTCGTCGTGGTCATCAAAGAGGTCTGTCTGTATATAATAGCTGGTTGTCGTTGTTATCAAAGAGGACAGCGTGTATGTAATAGCTGGTCGTCGTGGTTATCAAAGAGGACTGCCTGAATGTAATAGGTGGTCATCAAGGAGGACTGCGTCTATGTCATACCTGGTCGTCGTGGTCATCAAAGGAGACTGTCTGTATGTAATAGCTGGTTGTCGTGGTTATCAAAGGGGACTTGCCTGTATGTAATAGCTGGACGTCGTGGTTATCAAAGAGGACTGCGTGTATGTAATAGCTGGTCATCAAAGAGAACTGCCTGAATGTAATAGCTGGTCATTTACAGTACAAGCAGTACATCAAAGACGACTGCGTGTATGTTATAGTTGGTAGTCTTGCTCATCAAAAGTGGACTGTGTGTATGTGACACCTGGTCGTCGTGGTTATCAAAGAGGACTGCGTGGATGTAATAGCTGGTCTTCGTGGTTATCAAAGAGGACTGCGTGCATGTAATAGCTGGTCGTCGTGGTTATCAAAGAGGACTGCCTGAATGTAATAGCTGGTCGTCATGGTTTTCAAAGAGGACTGCGTGTATGTAATAGCTGGTCATCAAAGAGTACTGCGTCTATGTGATAGCTGGTCGTTTACAATACAAGCAGTACATCAAAGAGGACTGCGTGTATGTAATAGCTGGTCGTCGTGGTTATCAAAGAGGACTGCGTGTATGTAATAGCTGGTCATCAAAGAGGACTGCGTCAGTGTGATAGCTGGTCATTTACATTACAAGCAGTACATCAAAGAGGACTGCGTGTATGTAATAGCTTGTCGTCGTGGTTATCAAAGAGGACTGAGTATATGTAATAGCTGGTCATCAAAGCGTACTGCCTGAATGTAATGGCTGGTCGTTTACAGTACAAGCAGTACATCAAAGAGGACTGCGTGTTTGTGATAGCTGGTCATCGTCCTCGTCAAAGTGGACTGTGTGTATGTGACACCTGGCCGTCGTGGTTATCAAAGGGGACTGTGTGTATGTAATAGCTGGTCGTCGTGGTTAACAAAGAGGATTGTCTGTATGTAATAGCTGGTCGTCGTGGTTGTCAAAGAGGACTGTCTGTATGTAATGGCTGATCGTCGTGGTTATCAAAGGGGACTTGCCTGCATGTAATAGCTGGTCGTCGTGGTTATCAAAGAGGACTGCGTGTATGTAATAGCTGGTCGTGGTGGTTATCAAAGAGGACTGCATGAATGTAATAGGTGGTCGTCATGGTTTTCAAGGGGGACTGCGTGTATGTATTAGCTGGTCTTCGTGGTCATCAAAGAGGACTGCATGTATGTAATAGCTGGTCATCAAAGAGTACTGCCAGAATGTAATAGCTGGTCGTCGTGGTTATCAAAGAGGACTGCGTGTATGTAATAGCTGGTCGTCGTGGTTATCAAAGAGGACTGCCTGAATGTAATAGCTGGTCGTCGTGGTTATCAAAGAGGACTGCGTGTATGTAATAGCTGGTCATCAAGGAGGACTGCGTCTACATGATAGCTGGTCATTTACAGTGCAAGCAGTACATCAAAGAGGACTGCATGTATGTAATAGCTGGTCGTCGTGGTGATCAAAGAGGACTGCGTGTATGTAATAGCTGGTCGTCGTGGTTATCAAAGAGGACTGCCTGAATGTAATAGCTGGTTGTGGTGGTTATCAAAGAGGACTGTGTGTATGTAATAGCTGGTCGTCGTTGTTATCAAAGAGGACTGCCTGAATGTAATAGCAGGTCGTTTTGGTTATCAAAAAGGACTGCGTGTATGTAATAGCTGGCAATCAAAGAGGTCTACGTGTAAGTTATAACTGGTCCTTTACAGTACAAGCAGTACATCAAAGAGGACTGCGTGTATGTAATAGCTGGTCGTCGTGGTCCTCAAAGAGGACTGCGTGTATGTAATAGCTGGTCATCAAAGAGGACTGCGTGTAAGTGATAGCTGGCCGTTTACAGTACGAGCAGTACATCAAGGAGGACTGCGTGTATGTAATAGCTGGTCATCAAAGAGGACTGCCTGAATGTAATACCTGGTCGTTTACAGTAAAAGCAGTACATCATAGAGGACTGCGTCTATGTGATAGCTGGTCGTCGTGCTCATCAAAGTGGACTGTGTGTATGTGACACCTGGTCGTCGTGGTTATCAAAGAGGACTGCGTGTATGTAATAGCTGGTCGTCGTGGTTATCAAAGAGGACTGTCTGAATGTAATAGCTGGTCGTCGTGGTTATCAAAGAGGACTGCGTGTATGTAATAGCTGGTCATCAAGGAGGACTGCGTCTACGTGATAGCTGGTCATTTACAGTACAAGCAGTACATCAAAGAGGACTGCATGTATGTAATAGCTGGTCGTCGTGGTGAACAAAGAGGACTGCGTGTATGTAATAGCTGGTGGTCGTGGTTATCAAAGAGGACTACCTGAATGTAATAGCTGGTCGTCGTGGTTATCAAAGAGGACTGCGTATATGTAATAGCTGGTCGTCGTGGTTATCAAAGAGGACTGCATGTATGTAATTGCTGGTCGTCGTGGTTATCAACGAGCACTGCCTGAATGTAATAGCTGGTCGTTTACAGTACAAGCAGTACATCAAAGAGGACAGCGTGTATGTAATAGCTGGTCTTCGTGGTCATCAAAGAGGACTGCGTGTGTGTAATAGCTGGTAATCAAAGAGTACTACCTGAATGTAATAGCTGGTCGTTTACAGTACAAGCAGTACATCAAAGTGGACTGTGTGTATGTGACACCTGGTCGTCGTGGTTATCAAAGAGGACTGTCTGTATGTGATAGCTGGTCTTCGCGGTCATCAAAGAGGACTGCGTGTGTGTAATAGCTGGTAATCAAAGAGTACTGCCTGAATGTAATAGCTGGTCGTTTACAGTACAAGCAGTACATCAAAGTGGACTGTGTGTATGTGACACCTGGTCGTCGTGGTTATCAAAGAGGACTGTCTGTATGTAATAGCTGGTCGTCGTGGTTATCAAAGAGGACTGCGTGTATGTAATAGCTGGTCATCAAAGAGGACTGCGTCTATGTGATACCTGGTCGTCGTGGTCATCAAAGGGACTGTGTGTATGTGATACCTGGTCGTCGTGGTCATCAAAGAGGACTGTGTGTATGTGACACCTGGTCGTCGTGGTTATCAAAGAGGACTGCATGTATGTAATAGCTGGTCTTCGTGGTCATCAAAGAGGACTGTCTGTATGCAATAGCTGGTCGTCTTGGTTTTCAAAGAGGACTGCGTGTATGTAATAGCTGGTCATGAAAGAGTACTGCCTGAATGTAATAGCTGGTCGTTTACAGTACAAGCAGTGCATCAAAGTGGACTGTGTGTATGTGACACCTGGTTTTCGTGGTTATCAAAGAGGACTGTCTGTATGTAATAGCTGATCGTCGTGGTTATCAAAGGGGACTTCCCTGTATGTAATAGCTGGTCGTCGTGGTTATCAAAGAGGACTGCGTGTATGTAATAGCTGGTCATCGTGGTTATCAAAAAGGACTGCGTGTATGTAATAGCTGGTCATCAAAGAGGACTGCCTGAATGTAATAGCTGGTAGTCGTGGTTATCAAAGAGGACTGCCTGAATGTAACAGCTGGTCGTCGTGGTTATCAAAGAGGACTGTGTGTATGTATAAGCTTGTCATTGTGGTTATCAAAGAGGACTGCGTGTATGTAATAGCTTGTCGTCGGGGTCATCAAAGAGGACTGCGTCTATGTAATAGCTGGTCATCAAAGAGGACTGCCTGAATGTAATAGCTGGTCGTCGTGGTTATCAAAGAGGACACCGTGTATGTAATAGCGGGTCGTCGTGGTTATCAAAGAGGACTGCCAGAATATAATAGCTGGTCATCGTGGTTATCAAAGAGGACTGCGTGTATGTAATAGCTGATCTTCGTCGTAATCAAAAAGGACTGCGTCTATGTAATAGCTGGTCAACAAAGAGGACTGCCTGAATGTAATAGCTGGTCGTCGTGGTTATCAAAGAGGACAGCGTGTATGTAATAGCTGGTCGTCGTGTTTATCAAAGAGGACTGCGTGTATGTAATAGCTGGTCGTCGTGGTTATCAAAGAGGACTGCCTGAATGTAAAAGCTGGTAGTTGTGGTTATCAAAGAGGACTGCATGGATGTCATATCTGGTCGTCGTGGTTATCAAAGAGGACTGCCTGAATTTAATAGCTGGTCGTCGTGGTTATCAAAGAGGACTGCATGTATGTCATATCTGGTCGTCGAGGTTATCAAAGAGGACTGCGTGTAAGTAATAGCTGGTCGTCGTGGTTATCAAAGAGGACTGTCTGTATGTGATAACTGGTCGTCGTGGTTATCAAAGAGGACTGCGTGTATGTAATAGCTTGTCGTCGGGGTCATCAAAGAGGACTGCGTCTATGTAATAGCTGGTCATCAAAGAGGACTGCCTGAATGTAATAGCTGGTCGTCGTCGTTATCAAACAGGACACTGTGTATGTAATAGCGGGTCGTCGTGGTTATCAAAGAGGACTGCCAGAATGTAATAGCTGGTCGTCGTGGTTATCAAAGAGGACTGCATGTATGTAATAGCTGGTCATCAAAGAGTACTGCCTGAATGTAATAGCTGGTCATTTACAGTACAAGCAGTACATCAAAGTGGACTGAGTGTATGTAATAGCTGGTTGTCGTGGTTATCAAAGAGGACTGCGTGTATATAATAGCTGGTCATCAAAGAGTACTGCCTGAATGTAATAGCTGGTCATTCACAGTACAAGCAGTACATCAAAGGGGACTGCGTGTAAGTAATAGCTGGTTGTCGTGGTTATCAAAGAGGACTGCCTGATTGTAATAGCTGGTCGTCGTGGTTATCAAAGAGGACTGCGTGTATGTAATAGCTGGTCGTCGTGGTTATCAAAGAGGACTGCGTCTACGTGATAGCTGGTCATTTACAGTACAAGCAGTACATCAAAGAGGACGGCATGTATGTAATAGCTGGTCGTCGTGGTGATCAAAGAGGACTGCCTGAATGTAATAGCTGGTCGTCATGGTTATCAAAGAGGACTGCGTATATGTAATAGCTGGTCGTCGTGGTTATCAAAGAGGACTGCGTGCATGTAATTGCTGGTCGTCGTGGTTATCAAAGAGGACTGCTTGACTGTAATAGCTGGTCGTCGTGGTTATCAAAGAGGACTGCGTGTATGTAATAGGTGGTCATCAAAGAGGACTGCATCTATGTCATACCTGGTCGTCGTGGTTATCAAAGAGGACTGCGTGTATGTAATAGCTGGTCGTGGTGGTTATCAAAGAGGACTGCATGAATGTAATAGCTGGTCGTCGTGGTTATCAAAGAGGACTGCGTGTATGTAATAGCTGGCGTTTACAGTACAAGCAGTACATCAAAGAGGACTGTGTGTATGTAATAGCTGGTCGTCGTGGTTATCAAAGAGGTCTGCCTGAATGTAACAGCTTGTCGTCTTTGTTATGATAGAGGACTGCGTGTATGTAATAGCTGGTCATCAAAGAGGACTGCGTGTAAGTGATAGCTGGTCCTTTACAGTACAAGCAGTACATCAAAGGGGACTGCGTGTATGTAATAGCTGGTCGTCGTGGTCATCAAAGAGGACTGCGTGTATGTAATAGCTGGTCGTCGTGGTTATCAAAAAGGACTGCGTGTATGCAATAGCTGGTCGTCGTGGTTATCAAAGAGGACTGTCTGTATGTGATAGCTGGTCGTCGTGGTTATCAAAGAGGACTGCGTGTATGTAATAGCTCGTCGTCGTGGTCATCAAAGAGGACTGTCTGTATGTAATAGCTCGTCATCATGGTTTTCAAGAGGGACTGCGTGTATGTAATAGCTGGTCGTCGTCGTAATCAAAAAGGACTGCGTCTATGTAATAGCTGGTCATCAAAGAGGACTGCGTCTATGTCATACCTGCTCGTCGTGGTTATCAAAGAGGACTGCCTGAATGTAATAGCTGGTCATCAAAGAGGACTGCGTCTATGTCATACCTGGTCGTCGTGGTTATCAAAGGGGACTTGCCTGTATGTAATAGCTGGTCGTCGTGGTTATCAAAGAGGACTGCGTGCATGTAATAGCTGGTCGTCGTGATTATCAAAGAGGACTGCGTGGATGTAATAGCTGGTCATCAAAGAGGACTGCGTCTCTGTGATAGCTGGTTGTTTACAGTACAAGCAGTACATCAAGGAGGACTGCGTGTATGTAATAGCTGGTCATCCAAGAGTTCTGCCTGAATGTAATAGCTGGTCGTTTACAGTACAAGCAGTACATCAAAGAGGACTGCGTGTATGTTATAGCTGGTAGTCTTGCTCATCAAAGTGGACTGTGTGTATGTTACACCTGGTCGTCGTGGTTATCAAAGAGGACAGCGTGTATGTAATAGCTGGTCTTCGTGGTCATCAAAGGGGACTGTCTGTATGCAATTGCTGGTCGTCGTGGTTTTCAAGGGGGACTGCGTGTATGTAATAGCTGGTCGTTGTCGTAATCAAAGAGGACTGCGTCTATGTAATAGCTGGTCATCACAGAGGACTGCCTGAATGTAATAGCTGGTGGTCGTGGTTATCAAAGAGGACAGCGTGTATGTAATAGCTGGTCGTCGTGGTTATCAAAGAGGACTGCGTGGATGTAATAGCTGGTCATCAAAGAGTACTGCGTGAATGTAATAGCTGGTCGTTTACAGTACAAGCAGTACATCAAAGCGGACTGCGTGTATGTAATAGCTGGTCATCAAGGAGGACTTCCTGAATGTAATAGCTGGTCGTCGTGGTTATCAAAGAGGACAGCGTGTATGTAATAGCTGGTCGTCGTGGTTATCAAAGAGGACTGCCTGAATGTAATAGCTGGTCGTCGTGGTTATCAAAGAGGACTGCGTGTATGTAATAGCTGGTCATCAAAGAGTACTGCCTGAATGTAATAGCTGGTCGTTTACAGAACAAGCAGTACATCAAAGGGGACTGCGTGTATGTAATAGCTGGTCGTCGTGGTCATCAAAGAGGTCTGTCTGTATATAATAGCTGGTTGTCGTTGTTATCAAAGAGGACAGCGTGTATGTAATAGCTGGTCGTCGTGGTTATCAAAGAGGACTGCCTGAATGTAATAGGTGGTCATCAAGGAGGACTGCGTCCATGTCATACCTGGTCGTCGTGGTCATCAAAGGAGACTGTCTGTATGTAATAGCTGGTCGTCGTGGTTATCAAAGGGGACTTGCCTGTATGTAATAGCTGGACGTCGTGGTTATCAAAGAGGACTGCGTGTATGTAATAGCTGGTCATCAAAGAGAACTGCCTGAATGTAATAGCTGGTCATTTACAGTACAAGCAGTACATCAAAGACGACTGCGTGTATGTTATAGTTGGTAGTCTTGCTCATCAAAAGTGGACTGTGTGTATGTGACACCTGGTCGTCGTGGTTATCAAAGAGGACTGCGTGGATGTAATAGCTGGTCTTCGTGGTTATCAAAGAGGACTGCGTGCATGTAATAGCTGGTCGTCGTGGTTATCAAAGAGGACTGCCTGAATGTAATAGCTGGTCGTCATGGTTTTCAAAGAGGACTGCGTGTATGTAATAGCTGGTCATCAAAGAGTACTGCGTCTATGTGATAGCTGGTCGTTTACAATACAAGCAGTACATCAAAGAGGACTGCGTGTATGTAATAGCTGGTCGTCGTGGTTATCAAAGAGGACTGCGTGTATGTAATAGCTGGTCATCAAAGAGGACTGCGTCAGTGTGATAGCTGGTCATTTACATTACAAGCAGTACATCAAAGAGGACTGCGTGTATGTAATAGCTTGTCGTCGTGGTTATCAAAGAGGACTGAGTATATGTAATAGCTGGTCATCAAAGCGTACTGCCTGAATGTAATAGCTGGTCGTTTACAGTACAAGCAGTACATCAAAGAGGACTGCGTGTTTGTGATAGCTGGTCATCGTCCTCGTCAAAGTGGACTGTGTGTATGTGACACCTGGTCTTCGTGGTCATCAAAGAGGACTGCATGTATGTAATAGCTGGTCATCAAAGAGTACTGCCAGAATGTAATAGCTGGTCGTCGTGGTTATCAAAGAGGACTGCGTGTATGTAATAGCTGGTCGTCGTGGTTATCAAAGAGGACTGCCTGAATGTAATAGCTGGTCGTCGTGGTTATCAAAGAGGACTGCGTGTATGTAATAGCTGGTCATCAAAGAGTACTGCCTGAATGTAATAGCTGGTCGTTTACAGAACAAGCAGTACATCAAAGGGGACTGCGTGTATGTAATAGCTGGTCGTCGTGGTCATCAAAGAGGTCTGTCTGTATATAATAGCTGGTTGTCGTTGTTATCAAAGAGGACAGCGTGTATGTAATAGCTGGTCGTCGTGGTTATCAAAGAGGACTGCCTGAATGTAATAGGTGGTCATCAAGGAGGACTGCGTCTATGTCATACCTGGTCGTCGTGGTCATCAAAGGGGACTGTCTGTATGTAATAGCTGGTCGTCGTGGTTATCAAAGGGGACTTGCCTGTATGTAATAGCTGGACGTCGTGGTTATCAAAGAGGACTGCGTGTATGTAATAGCTGGTCATCAAAGAGAACTGCCTGAATGTAATAGCTGGTCATTTACAGTACAAGCAGTACATCAAAGACGACTGCGTGTATGTTATAGTTGGTAGTCTTGCTCATCAAAAGTGGACTGTGTGTATGTGACACCTGGTCGTCGTGGTTATCAAAGAGGACTGCGTGGATGTAATAGCTGGTCGTCGTGGTTATCAAAGAGGACTGCGTGCATGTAATAGCTGGTCGTCGTGGTTATCAAAGAGGACTGCCTGAATGTAATAGCTGGTCGTCATGGTTTTCAAAGAGGACTGCGTGTATGTAATAGCTGGTCATCAAAGAGTACTGCGTCTATGTGATAGCTGGTCGTTTACAATACAAGCAGTACATCAAAGAGGACTGCGTGTATGTAATAGCTGGTCGTCGTGGTTATCAAAGAGGACTGCGTGTATGTAATAGCTGGTCATCAAAGAGGACTGCGTCAGTGTGATAGCTGGTCATTTACATTACAAGCAGTACATCAAAGAGGACTGCGTGTATGTAATAGCTTGTCGTCGTGGTTATCAAAGAGGACTGAGTATATGTAATAGCTGGTCATCAAAGCGTACTGCCTGAATGTAATAGCTGGTCGTTTACAGTACAAGCAGTACATCAAAGAGGACTGCGTGTTTGTGATAGCTGGTCATCGTCCTCGTCAAAGTGGACTGTGTGTATGTGACACCTGGTCGTCGTGGTTATCAAAGGGGACTGTGTGTATGTAATAGCTGGTCGTCGTGGTTAACAAAGAGGACTGTCTGTATGTAATAGCTGGTCGTCGTGGTTGTCAAAGAGGACTGTCTGTATGTAATGGCTGATCGTCGTGGTTATCAAAGGGGACTTGCCTGCATGTAATAGCTGGTCGTCGTGGTTATCAAAGAGGACTGCGTGTATGTAATAGCTGGTCGTGGTGGTTATCAAAGAGGACTGCATGAATGTAATAGGTGGTCGTCATGGTTTTCAAGGGGGACTGCGTGTATGTATTAGCTGGTCTTCGTGGTCATCAAAGAGGACTGCATGTATGTAATAGCTGGTCATCAAAGAGTACTGCCAGAATGTAATAGCTGGTCGTCGTGGTTATCAAAGAGGACTGCGTGTATGTAATAGCTGGTCGTCGTGGTTATCAAAGAGGACTGCCTGAATGTAATAGCTGGTCGTCGTGGTTATCAAAGAGGACTGCGTGTATGTAATAGCTGGTCATCAAGGAGGACTGCGTCTACATGATAGCTGGTCATTTACAGTGCAAGCAGTACATCAAAGAGGACTGCATGTATGTAATAGCTGGTCGTCGTGGTGATCAAAGAGGACTGCGTGTATGTAATAGCTGGTCGTCGTGGTTATCAAAGAGGACTGCCTGAATGTAATAGCTGGTTGTGGTGGTTATCAAAGAGGACTGCTTGTATGTAATAGCTGGCCGTTTACAGTACAAGCAGTACATCAAAGAGGACTGTGTGTATGTAATAGCTGGTCGTCGTTGTTATCAAAGAGGACTGCCTGAATGTAATAGCAGGTCGTTTTGGTTATCAAAAAGGACTGCGTGTATGTAATAGCTGGCAATCAAAGAGGACTACGTGTAAGTTATAACTGGTCCTTTACAGTACAAGCAGTACATCAAAGAGGACTGCGTGTATGTAATAGCTGGTCGTCGTGGTCCTCAAAGAGGACTGCGTGGATGTAATAGCTGGTCATCAAAGAGGACTGCGTGGATGTAATAGCTGGTCATCAAAGAGGACTGCGTGTAAGTGATAGCTGGCCGTTTACAGTACGAGCAGTACATCAAGGAGGACTGCGTGTATGTAATAGCTGGTCATCAAAGAGGACTGCCTGAATGTAATACCTGGTCGTTTACAGTACAAGCAGTACATCATAGAGGACTGCGTCTATGTGATAGCTGGTCGTCGTGCTCATCAAAGTGGACTGTGTGTATGTGACACCTGGTCGTCGTGGTTATCAAAGAGGACTGCGTGTATGTAATAGCTGGTCGTCGTGGTTATCAAAGAGGACTGTCTGAATGTAATAGCTGGTCGTCGTGGTTATCAAAGAGGACTGCGTGTATGTAATAGCTGGTCATCAAGGAGGACTGCGTCTACGTGATAGCTGGTCATTTACAGTACAAGCAGTACATCAAAGAGGACTGCATGTATGTAATAGCTGGTCGTCGTGGTGAACAAAGAGGACTGCGTGTATGTAATAGCTGGTGGTCGTGGTTATCAAAGAGGACTACCTGAATGTAATAGCTGGTCGTCGTGGTTATCAAAGAGGACTGCGTATATGTAATAGCTGGTCGTCGTGGTTATCAAAGAGGACTGCATGTATGTAATTGCTGGTCGTCGTGGTTATCAACGAGCACTGCCTGAATGTAATAGCTGGTCGTTTACAGTACAAGCAGTACATCAAAGAGGACTGCGTGTATGTAATAGCTGGTCTTCGTGGTCATCAAAGAGGACTGCGTGTGTGTAATAGCTGGTAATCAAAGAGTACTGCCTGAATGTAATAGCTGGTCGTTTACAGTACAAGCAGTACATCAAAGTGGACTGTGTGTATGTGACACCTGGTCGTCGTGGTTATCAAAGAGGACTGTCTGTATGTGATAGCTGGTCTTCGCGGTCATCAAAGAGGACTGCCTGTGTGTAATAGCTGGTAATCAAAGAGTACTGCCTGAATGTAATAGCTGGTCGTTTACAGTACAAGCAGTACATCAAAGTGGACTGTGTGTATGTGACACCTGGTCGTCGTGGTTATCAAAGAGGACTGTCTGTATGTAATAGCTGGTCGTCGTGGTTATCAAAGAGGACTGCGTGTATGTAATAGCTGGTCATCAAAGAGGACTGCGTCTATGTGATACCTGGTCGTCGTGGTCATCAAAGGGACTGTGTGTATGTGATACCTGGTCGTCGTGGTCATCAAAGAGGACTGTGTGTATGTGACACCTGGTCGTCGTGGTTATCAAAGAGGACTGCATGTATGTAATAGCTGGTCTTCGTGGTCATCAAAGAGGACTGTCTGTATGCAATAGCTGGTCGTCTTGGTTTTCAAAGAGGACTGCGTGTATGTAATAGCTGGTCATGAAAGAGTACTGCCTGAATGTAATAGCTGGTCGTTTACAGTACAAGCAGTGCATCAAAGTGGACTGTGTGTATGTGACACCTGGTTTTCGTGGTTATCAAAGAGGACTGTCTGTATGTAATAGCTGATCGTCGTGGTTATCAAAGGGGACTTCCCTGTATGTAATAGCTGGTCGTCGTGGTTATCAAAGAGGACTGCGTGTATGTAATAGCTGGTCATCGTGGTTATCAAAAAGGACTGCGTGTATGTAATAGCTGGTCATCAAAGAGGACTGCCTGAATGTAATAGCTGGTAGTCGTGGTTATCAAAGAGGACTGCCTGAATGTAACAGCTGGTCGTCGTGGTTATCAAAGAGGACTGTGTGTATGTAATAGCTTGTCATTGTGGTTATCAAAGAGGACTGCGTGTATGTAATAGCTTGTCGTCGGGGTCATCAAAGAGGACTGCGTCTATGTAATAGCTGGTCATCAAAGAGGACTGCCTGAATGTAATAGCTGGTCGTCGTGGTTATCAAAGAGGACACCGTGTATGTAATAGCGGGTCGTCGTGGTTATCAAAGAGGACTGTGTGTATGTAATAGCTTGTCATTGTGGTTATCAAAGAGGACTGCGTGTATGTAATAGCTTGTCGTCGGGGTCATCAAAGAGGACTGCGTCTATGTAATAGCTGGTCATCAAAGAGGACTGCCTGAATGTAATAGCTGGTCGTCGTGGTTATCAAAGAGGACAGCGTGTATGTAATAGCTGGTCGTCGTGTTTATCAAAGAGGACTGCGTGTATGTAATAGCTGGTCGTCGTGGTTATCAAAGAGGACTGCCTGAATGTAAAAGCTGGTAGTTGTGGTTATCAAAGAGGACTGCATGGATGTCATATCTGGTCGTCGTGGTTATCAAAGAGGACTGCCTGAATTTAATAGCTGGTCGTCGTGGTTATCAAAGAGGACTGCATGTATGTAATAGCTGGTCATCAAAGAGTACTGCCTGAATGTAATAGCTGGTCATTTACAGTACAAGCAGTACATCAAAGTGGACTGAGTGTATGTAATAGCTGGTTGTCGTGGTTATCAAAGAGGACTGCGTGTATGTAATAGCTGGTCATCAAAGAGTACTGCCTGAATGTAATAGCTGGTCATTCACAGTACAAGCAGTACATCAAAGGGGACTGCGTGTAAGTAATAGCTGGTTGTCGTGGTTATCAAAGAGGACTGCCTGATTGTAATAGCTGGTCGTCGTGGTTATCAAAGAGGACTGCGTGTATGTAATAGCTGGTCGTCGTGGTTATCAAAGAGGACTGCGTCTACGTGATAGCTGGTCATTTACAGTACAAGCAGTACATCAAAGAGGACGGCATGTATGTAATAGCTGGTCGTCGTGGTGATCAAAGAGGACTGCGTGTATGTAATAGGTGGTCATCAAAGAGGACTGCATCTATGTCATACCTGGTCGTCGTGGTTATCAAAGAGGACTGCGTGTATGTAATAGCTGGTCGTGGTGGTTATCAAAGAGGACTGCATGAATGTAATAGCTGGTCGTCGTGGTTATCAAAGAGGACTGCGTGTATGTAATAGCTGGCGTTTACAGTACAAGCAGTACATCAAAGAGGACTGTGTGTATGTAATAGCTGGTCGTCGTGGTTATCAAAGAGGTCTGCCTGAATGTAACAGCTTGTCGTCTTTGTTATGATAGAGGACTGCGTGTATGTAATAGCTGGTCATCAAAGAGGACTGCGTGTAAGTGATAGCTGGTCCTTTACAGTACAAGCAGTACATCAAAGGGGACTGCGTGTATGTAATAGCTGGTCGTCGTGGTCATCAAAGAGGACTGCGTGTATGTAATAGCTGGTCATCAAAGAGGACTGCCTGAATGTAATAGCTGGTCGTTTACAGTACAAGCAGTACATCACAGAGGACTGCGTCTGTGTGATAGCTGGTCGTCGTGGTTGTCAAGGAGGACTGTCTGTATGTAATGGCTGATCGTCGTGGTTATCAAAGAGGACTGCGTGTATGTAATATTTGGTCGTGGTGCTTATCAAAGAGGACTGCGTGTATGTAATAGCTGGTCGTGGTGGTTATCAAAGAGGACTGCATGAATGTAATAGGTGGTCGTCATGGTTTTCAAGGGGGACTGCGTGTATGTATTAGCTGGTCTTCGTGGTCATCAAAGAGGACTGCATGTATGTAATAGCTGGTCATCAAAGAGTACTGCCAGAATGTAATAGCTGGTCGTCGTGGTTATCAAGGAGGACTGCGTGTATGTAATAGCTGGTCGTCGTGGTTATCAAAGAGGACTGCCTGAATGTAATAGCTGGTCGTCGTGGTTATCAAAGAGGACAGCGTGTATGTAATAGGTGGTCGTCGTGGTTATCAAAGAGGACGGCGTGTATGTAATAGCTGGTCGTGGTGGTTATCAAAGAGGACTGCATGAATGTAATAGCTGGTCGTCGTGGTTATCAAAGAGGACTGCGTGTATGTAATAGCTGGCGTTTACAGTACAAGCAGTACATCAAAGAGGACTGTGTGTATGTAATAGCTGGTCGTCGAGGTTATCAAAGAGGACTGCCTGAATGTAATAGCTTGTCGTCTTGGTTATCATAGAGGACTGCGTGTATGTAATAGCTGGTCATCAAAGAGGACTGCGTGTAAGTGATAGCTGGTCCTTTACAGTACAAGCAGTACATCAAAGGGGACTGCGTGTATGTAATAGCTGGTCGTCGTGGTCATCAAAGAGGACTGCGTGTATGTAATAGCTGGTCATCAAAGAGGACTGCTTGAATGTAATAGCTGGTCGTTTACAGTACAAGCAGTACATCACAGAGGACTGCGTCTGTGTGATAGCTGGTCGTCGTGCTCATCAAAGTGGACTGTGTATATGTTACACCGGGTCGTCGTGGTTATCAAAGAGGACTGCGTGTATGTACTAGCTGGTCTTCGTGGTTATCAAAGAGGACTGCGTGTATGTAATAGCTGGTCGTCGTGGTTATCAAAGAGGACTGCCTGAATGTAATAGCTGGTCGTCGTGGTTATCAAAGAGGACTGCGTGTATGTAATAGCTGGTCATCAAGGAGGACTGCGTCTACGTGATAGCTGGTCATTTACAGTACAAGCAGTGCATCAAAGAGGACTGTGTGTATGTGATAGCTGGTCGTCGTGGTTATCAAAGAGGACTGCGTGTATGTAATAGCAGGTCGTTGTGGTTATCAAAGAGGACTGCGTGTATGTAATAGCTGGTCATCAAAGAGGACTGCCTGAATGTAAAAGCTGGTCGTCGTGGTTATCAAAGAGGACAGCGTGTATGTAATAGCTGGTCGTTGTGGTTATCAAAGAGGACTGCGTGTATGTAATAGCTGGTCGTCGTGGTTATCAAAGAGGACTGCCTTAATGTAATAGCTGGTAGTCGTGGTTATCAAAGAGAACTGCGTGTATGTAATAGCTGGTCATCAAAGAGTACTGACTGAATGTAATACCTGGTCGTTTACAGTACAAGCAGTACATCAAAGGGGACTGAGTGTATGTAATAGCTGGTCATCAAAGAGGACTGCCTGAATATAATAGCTGGTCGTCGTGGTTATCAAAGAGGACTGCATGTATGTAATAGCTGGTCGTCGTGGTTATCAAAGAGGACTGCGTGTATGTAATACCTGGTCGTCGTGGTTATCAAAGAGGACTGCGTGTATGTAATAGCTGGTCGTCGTGGTTATCAAAGAGGACTGTGTGTGTGTAATAGCTGGTCATCAAAGAGGACTGCGTCTATGTGATAGTTGGTCGTTTATAGTAGAAGCAGTAAATCAAAGAGCACTGCGTGTATGTGATAGCTGGTCGTCATGGTTTTCAAGGGGGACTGCGTGTATGTAATAGCTGGTCGTCGTCGTAATCAAAGAGGACTGCGTCTATGTAATAGCTGGTCATCAAAGAGGACTGCCTGAATGTCATAGCTGGTCATCGTGGTTATCAAAGAGGACAGCGTGTATGTAATAGCTGGTCGTCGTGGTTATCAAAGAGGACTGCGTGTATGTAATAGCTGGTCGTCGTGGTTATCAAAGAGGACTGCGTGTATGTAATAGCTGGTCATCAAAGAGGACTGCGTGTAAGTGATAGCTGGCCGTTTACAGTACAAGCAGTACATCAAAGAGGACTGTGTGTATGTAATAGCTGGTCGTCGTGGTTATCAAAGAGGACTGCCTGAATGTAATAGCTGGTCGTCTTGGTTATCAAAGAGGACTGCGTGTATGTAAAAGCTGGTCATCAAAGATGATTGCCTAAATGTAATAGCTGGTCGTTTACAGTACAAGCAGTACATCATAGAGGACTGCGTCTATGTGATAGCTGGTCGTCGTGCTCATCAAAGGGGACTGTGTGTATGTGATACCTGGTCGTCGTGGTCATCAAAGAGGACTGTCTGTATGTAATAGCTGGTCGTCGTGGTTATCAAAGAGTACTGCCTGAATGTAATAGCTGGTTGTCGTGGTTATCAAAGAGGACTGCGTGTATGTAATAGCTGGTCATCGTGGTTATCAAAGAGGACTGTCTGTATGTGATAGCTAGTCGCCTTGGTTATGAAAGAGTACTGCGTGTATGTAATAGCTAGTCGTCGTGGTCATCAAATAGGACTGTCTGTATGTAATAGCTGGTCGTCGTGGTTATCAAAGAGGACAGCGTGTATGTGATAGCTGGTCGTCATGGTTTTCAAGGGGGACTGCGTGTATGTAAAGCTGGTCGTCGTCGTAATCAAAAAGACTGCGTCTATGTAATAGCTGGTCATCAAAGAGGACTGCCTGAATGTAATAGCTGGTCGTCGTGGTTATCAAAGAGGACAACGTGTATGTAATAGCAGGTCGTTGTGGTTATCAAAGAGGACTGCGTGTATGTAATAGCTGGTCGTCGTGGTTATCAAAGAGGACTGCCTGAATGTAATAGCTGGTAGTCGTGGTTATCAAAGAGAACTGCGTGTATGTAATAGCTGGTCATCAAAGAGTACTGACTGAATGTAATACCTGGTCGTTTACAGTACAAGCAGTACATCAAAGGGGACTGAGTGTATGTAATAGCTGGTCATCAAAGAGGACTGCCTGAATGTAATAGCTGGTCGTCGTGGTTATCAAAGAGGACTGCATGTATGTAATAGCTGGTCGTCGTGGTTATCAAAGAGGACTGCGTGTATGTAATACCTGGTCGTCGTGGTTATCAAAGAGGACTGCGTGTATGTAATAGCTGGTCGTCGTGGTTATCAAAGAGGACTGTGTGTGTGTAATAGCTGGTCATCAAAGAGGACTGCGTCTATGTGATAGTTGGTTGTTTATAGTAGAAGCAGTAAATCAAAGAGCACTGCGTGTATGTGATAGCTGGTCGTCATGGTTTTCAAGGGGGACTGCGTGTATGTAATAGCTGGTCGTCGTCGTAATCAAAGAGGACTGCGTCTATGTAATAGCTGGTCATCAAAGAGGACTGCCTGAATGTCATAGCTGGTCATCGTGGTTATCAAAGAGGACTGCGTGTATGTAATAGCTGGTCGTCGTGGTTATCAAAGAGGACTGCGTGTATGTAATAGCTGGTCATCAAAGAGGACTGCGTGTAAGTGATAGCTGGCCGTTTACAGTACAAGCAGTACATCAAAGAGGACTGTGTGTATGTAATAGCTGGTCGTCGTGGTTATCAAAGAGGACTGCCTGAATGTAATAGCTGGTCGTCTTGGTTATCAAAGAGGACTGCGTGTATGTAATAGCTGGTCATCAAAGATGATTGCCTAAATGTAATAGCTGGTCGTTTACAGTACAAGCAGTACATCATAGAGGACTGCGTCTATGTGATAGCTGGTCGTCGTGCTCATCAAAGTGTACTGTGTGTATGTGACACCTGGTCGTCGTGGTTATCAAAGAGGACTGCGTGTATGTAATAGCTGGTCGTCGTGGTTATCAAAGAGGACTGCGTGTATGTAATAGCTGGTCATCAAGGAGGACTGCATCTACGTGATAGCTGGTCATTTACAGTACAAGCAGTACATCAAAGAGGACTGCATATATGTAATAGCTGGTCGTCGTGGTTATGAAAGAGGACTGCGTGTATGTGATAGCTGGTCGTCGTGGTTATCAAAGAGGACTGCGTGTATGTAATCGCTGGTCGTCGTGGCTATCAAAGAGGACTGCCTGAATGTAATAGCTGGTCGTCGTGGTTATGAAACAGGACTGCGTGTATGTAATAGCTGGTCGTCGTGGTTATCAAAGAGGACTGTGTGTTTGTAATAGCTGGTCATCAAAGAGGACTGCGTCTATGTGATAGTTGGTCGTTTATAGTAGAAGCAGTACATCAAAGAGCACTGTGTGTATCTGATAGCTGGTCATCGTGGTTATCAAAGAGGACCGCGTGTATGTGATAGCTGGTCATCGTGGTTATCAAAGAGGACTGTCTGTATGTAATAGCTAGTCGTCGTGGTTATCAAAGAGGACTTGCCTGTATGTAATAGCTGGTCGTCGTGGTTATCAAGGAGGACTGCCTGAATGTAATAGCTGGTCATCAAGGAGGACTGCGTCTATGTGATAGCTGGTCGTTTACAGTACAAGCAGTACATCAAAGAGGACTGCGTGTATGTAATAGCTGGTCATCAAGGAGGACTGCATCTACGTGATAGCTGGTCATTTAGAGTACAAGCAGTACATCAAAGAGGACTGCATATATGTAATAGCTGGTCGTCGTGGTTATGAAAGAGGACTGCGTGTATGTGATAGCTGGTCATCAAAGAGTACTGCCTGAATGTAATAGCTTTTCATTTACAGTACAAGCAGTACATCTAAAATGGACTGTGTGTATGTGACACCTGGTCGTCGTGGTTATCAAAGAGGACTGTCTGTATGTGATAGCTGGTCGTCGTGGTTATCAAAGAGGACTGCGTTTATATAATAGCTGTTCGTCTTGGTTATCAAAGAAGACTGCCTGAATGTAATAGCTGGTCGTCGTGGTTATCAAAGAGGACTGCGTGTATGTAATAGCTGGTCATCAAGGAGGACTGCATCTACGTGATAGCTGGTCATTTACAGTACAAGCAGTACATCAAAGAGGACTGCATGTATGTAATAGCTGGTCGTCGTGGTCATCAAAGAGGACTGCCTGAATGTAATAGCTGGTCATCGTGGTTATCAAAGAGGACTGCCTGAATGTAATAGCTGGTCGTTTACAGTACAAGCAGTACATCAAAGAGCACAGCGTGTATGTAATAGCTGGTCGTCGTGGTTATCAAAGAGGACTTGCCTGTGTGTAATACCTGGTCGTCGTGGCTATCAAAGAGGACTGCGTGTATGTAATAGCTGGCCGTTTACAGTACAAGCAGTACATCAAAGAGGACTGTGTGTATGTAATAGCTGGTCATCGTGGTTATCAAAGAGGACTGCATGAATGTAATAGCTGGTCGTCTTGGCTATCAAAGAGGACTGCCTGTATGTAATAGCTGGTCATCAAAGAGGACTGCGTGTAAGTGATAGCTGGTCCTTTACAGTACAAGCAGTACATCAAAGAGGACTGCATGTATGTAATAGCTGGTCGTCGTGGTCATCAAAGAGGACTTCCGTGTATGTGATAGCTGGCCGTTTACAGTACAAGCAGTACATCAAGGAGGACTGCGTGTATGTAATAGCTGGTCATCAAAGAGGACTGCCTGAATGTAATAGCTGGTCGTTTACAGTACAAGCAGTACATCATAGAGGACTGCGTCTATGTGATAGCTGGTCGTCGTGGCTATCAAAGAGGACTGCCTGAATGCAATAGCTGGTCGTCGTGGTTATCAAAGAGGACTGCGTGTATGTAATAGCTGGTCGTCGTGGTTATCAAAGAGGACTGTGTGTTTGTAATAGCTGGTCATCAAAGAGGACTGCGTCTATGTGATAGTTGGTCGTTTATAGCAGAAGCAGTACATCAAAGAGCACTGTGTGTATCTGATAGCTGGTCATCGTGGTTATCAAAGAGGACCGCGTGTATGTGATAGCTGGTCATCGTGGTTATCAAAGAGGACTGTCTGTATGTAATAGCTAGTCGTCGTGGTTATCAAAGAGGACTTGCCTGTATGTAATAGCTGGTCATCGTGGTTATCAAGGAGGACTGCCTGAATGTAATAGCTGGTCGTCGTGGTTATCAAAGAGGACTGCGTATATGTAATAGCTGGTCTTCGTGGTCATCAAAGAGGACTGCATGTATGTAATAGCTGGTCATCAAAGAGTACTGCCTGAATGTAATAGCTGGTCATTTACAGTACAAGCAGTACATCTAAAGTGGACTGTGTGTATTTGACACCTGGTCGTCGTGGTTATCAAAGAGGACTGTCTGTATGTGATAGCTGGTCGTCGTGGTTATCAAAGAGGACTGCGTTTATGTAATAGCTGGTCGTCTTGGTTATCAAAGAAGACTGCCTGAATGTAATAGCTGGTCGTCGTGGTTATCAAAGAGGACTGCGTGTATTTAATAGCTGGTCGTCGTGGTTATCAAAGAGGACTGCCTGAATGTAATAGATGGTCGTCGTGGTTATCAAAGAGGACTGCGTGTATTTAATAGCTGGTCGTCGTGGTTATCAAAGAGGACTGCGTGTATGTAATAGCTGGTCATCAAGGAGGACTGCATCTACGTGATAGCTGGTCATTTAGAGTGCAAGCAGTACATCAAAGAGGACTGCATGTATGTAATAGCTGGTCGTCGTGGTTATCAAAGAGGACTGCGTGTATGTAATAGCTGGTCTTCGTGGTCATCAAAGAGGACTGCATGTATGTAATAGCTGGTCATCAAAGAGTACTGCCTGAATGTAATAGCTTTTCATTTACAGTACAAGCAGTACATCTAAAATGGACTGTGTGTATGTGACACCTGGTCGTCGTGGTTATCAAAGAGGACTGTCTGTATGTGATAGCTGGTCGTCGTGGTTATCAAAGAGGACTGCGTTTATATAATAGCTGGTCGTCTTGGTTATCAAAGAAGACTGCCTGAATGTAATAGCTGGTCGTCGTGGTTATCAAAGAGGACTGCGTGTATGTAATAGCTGGTCATCAAGGAGGACTGCATCTACGTGATAGCTGGTCATTTACAGTACAAGCAGTACATCAAAGAGGACTGCATGTATGTAATAGCTGGTCGTCGTGGTTATCAAAGAGGACTGCGTGTATGTGATAGCTGGTCGTCGTGGTTATCAAAGAGGACTGCGTGTATGTAATAGCTGGTAGTCGTGGCTATCAAAGAGGACTGCCTGAATGTAATAGCTGGTCGTCGTGGTTATCAAAGAGGACTGCGTGTATGTAAGAGCTGGTCGTCGTGGTTATCAAAGAGGACTGTGTGTTTGTAATAGCTGGTCATGAAAGAGGACTGCGTCTATGTGATAGTTGGTCGTTTATAGTAAAAGCAGTACATCAAAGAGCACTGCGTGTATCTGATAGCTGGTCATCGTGGTCATCAAAGAGGACCGCGTGTATGTGGTAGCTGGTCATCGTGGTTATCAAAGAGGACTGCCTGAATGTAATAGCTGGACTTCGTGGTCATCAAAGAGGACTTGTATGTGATACCTGGTCGTCGTGGTCATCAAAGAGGACTGTCTGTATGTAATAGCTAGTCGTCGTGGTTATCAAAGAGGACTTGCCTGTATGTAATAGCTGGTCGTCGTGTTTATCAAAGAGGACTGCCTGAATGTAATAGCTGGTCGTCGTGGTTATGAAAGAGGACTGCTTGTATGTAATAGCTGGTCATCAAGGAGGACTGCGTCTATGTGATAGCTGGTCGTTTACAGTACAAGCAGTACATCAAAGAGGACTGCGTTTATGTAATAGCTGGTCGTCGTGGTTATCAAAGAGGACTGCATGTATGTAAGAGCTGGTCGTCTTGGTTGTCAAAGAAGACTGCCTGAATGTGATAGCTGGTCGTCGTGGTTATCAAAGAGGACTGCGTGTATGTCATAGCTGGTCGTCGTGGTTATCAAAGAGGACTGCGTGTATGTAATAGCTGGTCATCAAGGAGGACTGCATCTACGTGATAGCTGGTCATTTACAGTACAAGCAGTACATCAAAGAGGACTGCATGTATGTAATAGCTGGTCGTCGTGGTTATCAAAGAGGACTGCGTGTATGTGATAGCTGGTCGTCGTGGTCATCAAAGAGGACTGCGTGTATGTAATAGCTGGTCGTCGTGGCTATCAAAGAGGACTGCCTGAATGTAATAGCTGGTCGTCGTGGTTATCAAAGAGGACTGTGTGTGTGTAATAGCTGGTCATCAAAGAGGACTGCGTCTATGTGATAGTTGGTCGTTTATAGTAGAAGCAGTACATCAAAGAGCACTGCGTGTATCTGATAGCTGGTCATCGTGGTTATCAAAGAGGACCGCCTGTATGTGATAGCTGGTCATCGTGGTTTTCAAAGAGGACTGCCTGAATGTAATAGCTGGACTTCGTGGTCATCAAAGAGGACTTGTATGTATGTGATAGCTGGTCGTCGTGGTCATCAAAGGGGACTGTGTGTATGTGATACCTGGTCGTCGTCGTAATCAAAGAGGACTGTCTGTATGTAATAGCTGGTCATCGTGGTTATCAAAGAGTACTGCCTGAATGTAATAGCTGGTCGTCGTGGATATCAAAGAGGACTGCGTGTATGTATTAGCTGGTCATCGTGGTTATCAAAGAGGACTGCGTGTATGCAATAGCTGGTCGTCGTGGTTATCAAAGAGGACTGTCTGTATGTGATAGCTAGTCGCCGTGGTTATGAAAGAGTACTGCGTGTATGTAATAGTTCGTCGTCGTGGTCATCAAAGAGGACTGTCTGAATGCAATAGCTGGTAGTCGTGGTTATCAAAAAGAACTGCGTGTATGTAATAGCTGGTCATCAAAGAGTACTGACTGAATGTAATACCTGGTCGTTTACAGTACAAGCAGTACATCAAAGGGGACTGAGTGTATGTAATAGCTGGTCATCAAAGAGGACTGCCTGAATGTAATAGCTGGTCGTCGTGGTTATCAAAGAGGACTGCCTGAATGTAATAGCTGGTCGTCGTGGTTATCAAAGAGTACTGCATGTATGTAATAGCTGGTCGTCGTGGTTATCAAAGAGGACTGCGTGTATGTAATACCTGGTCGTCGTGGTTATCAAAGAGGACTGCGTGTATGTAATAGCTGGTCGTCGTGGTTATCAAAGAGGACTGTGTGTGTGTAATAGCTGGTCATCAAAGAGGACTGCGTCTATGTCATAGTTGGTCGTTTATAGTAGACGCAGTAAATCAAAGAGCACTGCGTGTATGTGATAGATGTTCGTCATGCTTTTCAAGGGGGACTGCGTGTATGTAATAGCTGGTCGTCGTCGTAATCAAAGAGGACTGCGTCTATGTAATAGCTGGTCATCAAAGAGGACTGCCTGAATGTCATAGCTGGTCATCGTGGTTATCAAAGAGGACAGCGTGTATGTAATAGCTGGTCGTCGTGGTTATCAAAGAGGACTGCATGAATGTAATAGCTGGTCGTCTTGGCTATCAAAGAGGACTGCCTGTATGTAATAGCTGGTCATCAAAGAGGACTGCGTGTAAGTGATAGCTGGTCCTTTACAGTACAAGCAGTACATCAAAGAGGACTGCATGTATGTAATAGCTGGTCGTCGTGGTCATCAAAGAGGACTTCCGTGTATGTGATAGCTGGCCGTTTACAGTACAAGCAGTACATCAAGGAGGACTGCGTGTATGTAATAGCTGGTCATCAAAGAGGACTGCCTGAATGTAATAGCTGGTCGTTTACAGTACAAGCAGTACATCATAGAGGACTGCGTCTATGTGATAGCTGGTCGTCGTGGCTATCAAAGAGGACTGCCTGAATGCAATAGCTGGTCGTCGTGGTTATCAAAGAGGACTGCGTGTATGTAATAGCTGGTCGTCGTGGTTATCAAAGAGGACTGTGTGTTTGTAATAGCTGGTCATCAAAGAGGACTGCGTCTATGTGATAGTTGGTCGTTTATAGCAGAAGCAGTACATCAAAGAGCACTGTGTGTATCTGATAGCTGGTCATCGTGGTTATCAAAGAGGACCGCGTGTATGTGATAGCTGGTCATCGTGGTTATCAAAGAGGACTGTCTGTATGTAATAGCTAGTCGTCGTGGTTATCAAAGAGGACTTGCCTGTATGTAATAGCTGGTCATCGTGGTTATCAAGGAGGACTGCCTGAATGTAATAGCTGGTCGTCGTGGTTATCAAAGAGGACTGCGTATATGTAATAGCTGGTCTTCGTGGTCATCAAAGAGGACTGCATGTATGTAATAGCTGGTCATCAAAGAGTACTGCCTGAATGTAATAGCTGGTCATTTACAGTACAAGCAGTACATCTAAAGTGGACTGTGTGTATTTGACACCTGGTCGTCGTGGTTATCAAAGAGGACTGTCTGTATGTGATAGCTGGTCGTCGTGGTTATCAAAGAGGACTGCGTTTATGTAATAGCTGGTCGTCTTGGTTATCAAAGAAGACTGCCTGAATGTAATAGCTGGTCGTCGTGGTTATCAAAGAGGACTGCGTGTATTTAATAGCTGGTCGTCGTGGTTATCAAAGAGGACTGCCTGAATGTAATAGATGGTCGTCGTGGTTATCAAAGAGGACTGCGTGTATTTAATAGCTGGTCGTCGTGGTTATCAAAGAGGACTGCGTGTATGTAATAGCTGGTCATCAAGGAGGACTGCATCTACGTGATAGCTGGTCATTTAGAGTGCAAGCAGTACATCAAAGAGGACTGCATGTATGTAATAGCTGGTCGTCGTGGTTATCAAAGAGGACTGCGTGTATGTAATAGCTGGTCTTCGTGGTCATCAAAGAGGACTGCATGTATGTAATAGCTGGTCATCAAAGAGTACTGCCTGAATGTAATAGCTTTTCATTTACAGTACAAGCAGTACATCTAAAATGGACTGTGTGTATGTGACACCTGGTCGTCGTGGTTATCAAAGAGGACTGTCTGTATGTGATAGCTGGTCGTCGTGGTTATCAAAGAGGACTGCGTTTATATAATAGCTGGTCGTCTTGGTTATCAAAGAAGACTGCCTGAATGTAATAGCTGGTCGTCGTGGTTATCAAAGAGGACTGCGTGTATGTAATAGCTGGTCATCAAGGAGGACTGCATCTACGTGATAGCTGGTCATTTACAGTACAAGCAGTACATCAAAGAGGACTGCATGTATGTAATAGCTGGTCGTCGTGGTTATCAAAGAGGACTGCGTGTATGTGATAGCTGGTCGTCGTGGTTATCAAAGAGGACTGCGTGTATGTAATAGCTGGTAGTCGTGGCTATCAAAGAGGACTGCCTGAATGTAATAGCTGGTCGTCGTGGTTATCAAAGAGGACTGCGTGTATGTAAGAGCTGGTCGTCGTGGTTATCAAAGAGGACTGTGTGTTTGTAATAGCTGGTCATGAAAGAGGACTGCGTCTATGTGATAGTTGGTCGTTTATAGTAAAAGCAGTACATCAAAGAGCACTGCGTGTATCTGATAGCTGGTCATCGTGGTCATCAAAGAGGACCGCGTGTATGTGGTAGCTGGTCATCGTGGTTATCAAAGAGGACTGCCTGAATGTAATAGCTGGACTTCGTGGTCATCAAAGAGGACTTGTATGTGATACCTGGTCGTCGTGGTCATCAAAGAGGACTGTCTGTATGTAATAGCTAGTCGTCGTGGTTATCAAAGAGGACTTGCCTGTATGTAATAGCTGGTCGTCGTGTTTATCAAAGAGGACTGCCTGAATGTAATAGCTGGTCGTCGTGGTTATGAAAGAGGACTGCTTGTATGTAATAGCTGGTCATCAAGGAGGACTGCGTCTATGTGATAGCTGGTCGTTTACAGTACAAGCAGTACATCAAAGAGGACTGCGTTTATGTAATAGCTGGTCGTCGTGGTTATCAAAGAGGACTGCATGTATGTAAGAGCTGGTCGTCTTGGTTATCAAAGAAGACTGCCTGAATGTGATAGCTGGTCGTCGTGGTTATCAAAGAGGACTGCGTGTATGTCATAGCTGGTCGTCGTGGTTATCAAAGAGGACTGCGTGTATGTAATAGCTGGTCATCAAGGAGGACTGCATCTACGTGATAGCTGGTCATTTACAGTACAAGCAGTACATCAAAGAGGACTGCATGTATGTAATAGCTGGTCGTCGTGGTTATCAAAGAGGACTGCGTGTATGTGATAGCTGGTCGTCGTGGTCATCAAAGAGGACTGCGTGTATGTAATAGCTGGTCGTCGTGGCTATCAAAGAGGACTGCCTGAATGTAATAGCTGGTCGTCGTGGTTATCAAAGAGGACTGTGTGTGTGTAATAGCTGGTCATCAAAGAGGACTGCGTCTATGTGATAGTTGGTCGTTTATAGTAGAAGCAGTACATCAAAGAGCACTGCGTGTATCTGATAGCTGGTCATCGTGGTTATCAAAGAGGACCGCCTGTATGTGATAGCTGGTCATCGTGGTTTTCAAAGAGGACTGCCTGAATGTAATAGCTGGACTTCGTGGTCATCAAAGAGGACTTGTATGTATGTGATAGCTGGTCGTCGTGGTCATCAAAGGGGACTGTGTGTATGTGATACCTGGTCGTCGTCGTAATCAAAGAGGACTGTCTGTATCTAATAGCTGGTCATCGTGGTTATCAAAGAGTACTGCCTGAATGTAATAGCTGGTCGTCGTGGATATCAAAGAGGACTGCGTGTATGTAATAGCTGGTCATCGTGGTTATCAAAGAGGACTGCGTGTATGCAATAGCTGGTCGTCGTGGTTATCAAAGAGGACTGTCTGTATGTGATAGCTAGTCGCCGTGGTTATGAAAGAGTACTGCGTGTATGTAATAGTTCGTCGTCGTGGTCATCAAAGAGGACTGTCTGAATGCAATAGCTGGTAGTCGTGGTTATCAAAAAGAACTGCGTGTATGTAATAGCTGGTCATCAAAGAGTACTGACTGAATGTAATACCTGGTCGTTTACAGTACAAGCAGTACATCAAAGGGGACTGAGTGTATGTAATAGCTGGTCATCAAAGAGGACTGCCTGAATGTAATAGCTGGTCGTCGTGGTTATCAAAGAGGACTGCCTGAATGTAATAGCTGGTCGTCGTGGTTATCAAAGAGTACTGCATGTATGTAATAGCTGGTCGTCGTGGTTATCAAAGAGGACTGCGTGTATGTAATACCTGGTCGTCGTGGTTATCAAAGAGGACTGCGTGTATGTAATAGCTGGTCGTCGTGGTTATCAAAGAGGACTGTGTGTGTGTAATAGCTGGTCATCAAAGAGGACTGCGTCTATGTCATAGTTGGTCGTTTATAGTAGACGCAGTAAATCAAAGAGCACTGCGTGTATGTGATAGATGTTCGTCATGCTTTTCAAGGGGGACTGCGTGTATGTAATAGCTGGTCGTCGTCGTAATCAAAGAGGACTGCGTCTATGTAATAGCTGGTCATCAAAGAGGACTGCCTGAATGTCATAGCTGGTCATCGTGGTTATCAAAGAGGACAGCGTGTATGTAATAGCTGGTCGTCGTGGTTATCAAAGAGGACTGCGTGTATGTAATAGCTGGTCGTCGTGGTTATCAAAGAGGACTGCCTGAATGTAATAGCTGGTAGTCGTGGTTATCAAAGAGGACTGCGTGTATGTAATAGCTGGTCATCAAAGAGTACTGCCTGAATGTAATAGCTGGTCGTCGTGGTTATCAAAGAGGACTGAGTGTATGTAATAGCTGGTCGTCGTGGTCATCAAAGAGGACTGTCTGTATGTAATAGCTAGTCGTCGTGGTTATCAAAGAGGACTTGCCTGTATGTAATAGCTGGTCGTCGTGGTTATCAAAGAGGACTGCCTGAATGTAATAGCTGGTCGTCGTGGTTATGAAAGAGGACTGCTTGTATGTAATAGCTGGTCATCAAGGAGGACTGCGTCTATGTGATAGCTGGTCGTTTACAGTACAAGCAGTACCTCAAAGAGGACTGCGTTTATGTAATAGCTGGTCGTCGTGGTTATCAAAGAGGACTGCATGTATGTAATAGCTGGTCGTCGTGGTTATCAAAGAGGACTGCGTGTATGTAATAGCTGGTCGTCGTGGTTATCAAAGAGGACTGTCTGTATGTCATAGCTGGTCGTCGTGGTTTTCAAGGGGGACTGCGTGTATGTAATAGCTGGTCGTCGTCGTAATCAAAGAGGACTGCGCCTATGTAATAGCTGGTCATCAAAGAGGGCTGCCTGAATGTGACACCTGGTCGTCGTGGTTATCAAAGAGGACTGCCTGAATGTAATAGCTGGTCGTCGTGGTCATCAAAGAGGACTGCCTGAATGTAATAGCTGGTCGTCGTGGTTATCAAAGAGGACTGCGTGTATGTAATAGCTGGTCATCGTGGTTATCAAAGAGGACTGCGTGTATGCAATAGCTGGTCGTCGTGGTTATCAAAGAGGACTGTCTGTATGTGATAGCTAGTCGCCTTGGTTATGAAAGAGTACTGCGTGTATGTAATAGCTCGTCGTCGTGGTCATCAAAGAGGACTGTCTGTATGTAATAGCTGGTCGTCATGGTTTTCAAGGGGGACTGCGTGTATGTAAAGCTGGTCGTCGTCGTAATCAAAAAGGACTGCGTCTATGTAATAGCTGGTCATCAAAGAGGACTGCCTGAATGTAATAGCTGGTCGTCGTGGTTATCAAAGAGGACAGCGTGTATGTAATAGCAGGTCGTTGTGGTTATCAAAGAGGACTGCGTGTACGTAATGGCTGGTCGTCGTGGTTATCAAAGAGGACTGCCTGAATGTAATAGCTGGTAGTCCTGGTTATCAAAGAGAACTGCGTGTATGTAATAGCTGGTCATCAAAGAGTACTGACTGAATGTAATACCTGGTCGTTTACAGTACAAGCAGTACATCAAAGGGGACTGAGTGTATGTAATAACTGGTCATCAAAGAGGACTGCCTGAATGTAATAGCTGGTCGTCGTGGTTATCAAAGAGGACTGCCTGAATGTAATAGCTGGTCGTCGTGGTTATCAAAGAGGACTGCATGTATGTAATAGCTGGTCGTCGTGGTTATCAAAGAGGACTGCGTGTATGTAATACCTGGTCGTCGTGGTTATCAAAGAGGACTGCGTGTATGTAATAGCTGGTCGTCGTGGTTATCAAAGAGGACTGTGTGTGTGTAATAGCTGGTCATCAAAGAGGACTGCGTCTATGTGATAGTTGGTCGTTTATAGTAGAAGCACTAAATCAAAGAGCACTGCGTGTATGTGATAGCTGGTCGTCATGGTTTTCAAGGGGGACTGCGTGTATGTAATAGCTGGTCGTCGTCGTAATCAAAGAGGACTGCGTCTGTGTAATAGCTGGTCATCAAAGAGGACTGCCTGAATGTCATTGCTGGTCATCGTGGTTATCAAAGAGGACAGCGTGTATGTAATAGCTGGTCGTCGTGGTTATCAAAGAGGACTGCCTGTATGTAATAGCTGGTCGTCGTGGTTATCAAAGAGGACTGCCTGAATGTAATAGCTGGTAGTCGTGGTTATCAAAGAGTACTGCCTGAATGTAATAGCTGGTCGTCGTGGTTATCAAAGAGGACTGAGTGTATGTAATAGCTGGTCGTCGTGGTTATCAAAGAGGACTGCGTGTATGCAATAGGTGGTCGTCGTGGTTATCAAAGAGGACTGTCTGTATGTGATAGCTGGTCGTCGTGGTTATCAAAGAGGACTGTCTGTATGTGATAGCTGGTCGTCGTGGTCATCAAAGAGGACTGTCTGTATGTAATAGCTGGTCGTCATGGTTTTCAAGAGGGACTGCGTGTATGTAAAAGCTGGTCATCAAAGAGGACTGCCTGACTGTAATAGCTGGTCGTCGTGGTTATCAAAGAGGACTGCGTGTATGTAATAGCTGGTCGTCGTGGTTATCAAAGAGGACTGCGTGTATGTAATAGCTGGTCGTCGTGGTTATCAAAGAGGACTGCGTGTATGTAATAGCTGGTCATCAAAGAGGACTGCGAGTAAGTGATAGCTGGCCGTTTACAGTACAAGCAGTACATCAAAGAGGACTGTGTGTATGTAATAGCTGGTCGTCGTGGTTATCAAAGAGGACTGCCTGAATGTAATAGCTGGTCGTCTTGGTTATCAAAGAGGACTGCGTGTATGTAATAGCTGGTCATCAAAGATGATTGCCTAAATGTAATAGCTGGTCGTTTACAGTACAAGCAGTACATCATAGAGGACTGCGTCTATGTGATAGCTGGTCGTCGTGCTCATCAAAGTGGACTGTGTGTATGTGACACCTGGTCGTCGTGGTTATCAAAGAGGACTGCGTGTATGTAATAGCTGGTCATCAAAGATGATTGCCTAAATGTAATAGCTGGTCGTTTACAGTACAAGCAGTACATCATAGAGGACTGCGTCTATGTGATAGCTGGTCGTCGTGCTCATCAAAGTGGACTGTGTGTATGTGACACCTGGTCGTCGTGGTTATCAAAGAGGACTGCGTGTATGTAATAGCTGGTCATCAAAGAGTACTGCCTGAATGTAATAGCTGGTCGTTTACAGTACAAGCAGTACATCTAAAGTGGACTGTGTGTATGTGACACCTGGTCGTCGTGGTTATCAAAGAGGACTGTCTGTATGTGATAGCTGGTCGTCGTGGTTATCAAAGAGGACTGCGTTTATGTAATAGCTGGTCGTCGTGGCTATCAAATAGGACTGCGTGTATGTAATAGCTGGTCTTCGTGGTCATCAAAGAGGACTGCATGTTTGTAATAGCTGGTCATCAAAAAGTACTGCCTGAATGTAATAGCTGGTTGTTTACAGGACAAGCAGTACATCTAAAGTGGACTGTGTGTATGTCACACCTGGTCGTCGTGGTTATCAAAGAGGACTGTCTGTATGTGATAGCTGGTCGTCGTGGTTATCAAAGAGGACTGCCTGAATGTAATAGTTGGTCGTCGTGGTTGTCAACGAGGACTACGTGTATGTAACAGCTGGTCATCAAAGAGTACTGCCTGAATGTAATAGCTGGTCGTTTACAGTACAAGCAGTACATCAAAGGGGACTGCGTGTATGTAATAGCTGGTCATCAAAGAGGACTGCCTGAATGTCATAGCTGATCGTCATGGTTATCAAAGAGCACAGCGTGTATGTAATAGCTGGTCGTCGTGGTTTTCAAAGAGGACTTGCCTGTGTGTAATACCTGGTCGTCGTGGTTATCAAAGAGGACTGCGTGTATGTAATAGCTGGTCGTCGTGGTTATCAAAGAGGACTGCCTGAATGTAATAGCTGGTCGTCGTGGCTATCAAAGAGGACTGCGTGTGTGTAATAGCTGGTCATCAAAGAGGACTGCGTCTATGTGATAGCTGGTCGTTTACAGTACAAGCAGTACATCAAAGAGGACTGCGTGTATGTAATAGCTGGTCGTCGTGGTTATCAAAGAGGACTGCGTATATGTAATAGCTGGTCGTCGTGGTTATCAAAGAGGACTGCATGTATGTAATTGCTGGTCGTCGTGGTTATCAAAGAGGACTGCCTGAATGTAATAGCTGGTCATCAAAGAGGACTGCGTCTATGTGATAGCTGGTCCTTTACAGTACAAGCAGTACATCAAAGAGGACTGCGTGTATGTAATAGCTGGTCGTCGTGGTTATCAAAGAGGACTGTGTGTATGTGACACCTGGTCGTCGTGGTTATCAAAGAGGACTGTCTGTATGTAATAGCTGGTCATCAAAGCCTAAGATTGCGGTAATCTATATCAAATCTATATTTGCTTTCTTCTTGAGTCTCGGGGAATTACGTCACCTATGCGACTTGTCAAGTTTTTAGCCTGTCAAACACACCAAACAGATGTAAACAACAATGGAGGGAGGAGAGAGATGCGCGTTTACTCGCTGGAAATATAGTCACTATTTTGAATTTGTGTCAGCTAAAGATGACAATATTAAGGTTCGTTGCACACTCTGTGCTGGCGACAAAGTGCTATCTAGCTTCAAAAACACTACGTCAAACTTGAAGAAACATTTGGAATCGCAGCACAGTCAAACTTACAGAGAAAGTCCCACCAGGTGGTGCGAAGCATGGAGCCGCGACGAATGCAAGAGGCCCCCCACCACCCAAACAGCAAAAGGACTTCGGTGCAAAACCAGTAAGTGGTGGAGAGTTGAAGAAGCTGGTCGGACAGTATGTTGTAGAAGAAATGCTGCCATTAAACACGGTCGACTCGCTCTCGTTTCGTGCCATAATAAACAAGATCCCTACCACCATCAATGCTGAGCTGCCTCACAGAACATCATTTTCTTGTATGCAGAGATGGAGAGAAATCTGAAGGCCGTGCTGAATGAGGTCGACTTTGTGTCAACTACCGCAGATATTTGGACTGCTAACAACAGAAGCTACATGGGAGTGACGCTTCATTGACTCAGTAGATCCACATTAGAGAGCAACAAAGCTGCAATAGCATGTAGGAGAATTCGCGGTAGACACACGTATGATGTCATTGGTGCAGAAATTGAAAACATTCACTCATCATATGGACTACTCAACAAAGTAGTTGCTACAGTGACTGATAATGGATCCAACTTTGTCAAGGCGTTCAAAGTTTATCAGCCTGTCACAGGGTCCGATGATGAGGAGGAGTCCACCCCCACAGATGATGATGCCACTTTTTCAGATCTGTCAGAAATTCTTTCAGCTGAGAATGAAAGTGATGGCCCACTGTCTCTTCCCCCACACCACAGGTGTGCTTCACACAGCATCAACATAATTACCACAAGTGATGTGGTAAAATATTTAACCACCAATGCAGAGAGCAACGCTGTGTATGGGAGCAGCACAGCAAAATGCACAGCGATTTGGACCAAATCAAGTAGATCTACCCTTGCATCAGAAACAGTGGAGGAAGTCAGCAAAAGAAAGCTTCTGGTACCAACATCCACAAGGTGGAATTCCTCTTTTGATGCTGTAAAGAGAATTTCGGAAATCCCCATGAGTGAGTTGAATACTCTGTGTGCCAAGCTGAGAGTTAAGTGCTTCAAAGACAAAGAGTACCAGTTCCTGCATGAGTACTGCACGGCCATGAAGCCTCTGACTGCAGCACTGGACATTTTACAAGGTGACTGTCCTTATGGGACTTTACTTCCAGTACTTGAAGTTCTGATGCAGAAGACCCTGGCTGTGAAAGGATCCCTCTCCAGGGTGAATGCAGGCCTTCCAGATGCTATAGTGCAGGTATGTTCCATCTTTAAGAAAGTTCAAATTTCTTGCATCACACTATTCATGAAGATGGAACAGAATATTCATTATCATTGTAAAAGATTAAAACAAATACAAATGTTAGTAAGTAACCTAAAACAAAATTAAATCCATAATGTTGGTCCCACATTAGGCAAAGCTTGCAAGTATTTCAATAATATAATACATAATAGGCTTTACAGACAAAAGCATATCAATTCTATTTTTTAGGCTATCCAGACTCATTTTGCCAGTGTGCTGGACAGCAAAGATGCTCTTCTCGCAGCTGCCAGCTGTCCAAAATTCAAACTCCGATGGCTGAGAGATGCAGATAGGAGGGACCAAGTAAAAGAGCTTCTGATAGCAGAATGCCGCACAACTGCTCCTGCAGCACAGAGCCCCGCAGGTGTGCCCACCACATCAGCCAGCCAAGGTGAGATGGACTTCTTCACTTTTGAGGCAGAACCAGAGGAGAACACCTACTCTGCAGAAAAGGAAGTAATGGACTACCTAAGGTCAGCCTATGACATTCAGATTCAGCATCAGTTTTCAAACATAAAAGACATTTTCTTAAAGTATAACGCTCCAACCCCATCAAGTGCTCCTGTGGAGCGTCTTTTCAGTCTGGGCGGTTTGGTGCTCACGCCTAGGAGAAATAGACTTTCTGACAAGAGGTTTGAGAAGCTTCTGTTAATGAGATACAACCACTGGTTTACTCGCCCCACTCCGCTGTTTCACTCCTAATGTGTGATTACAAGTAACAAAATTAGACAGCAGAGCCTACATGTGGTGTTATGCACTGTTTAGTTTTGAAAAGCCGCTCCTTCCTGCTGTAATGCTGTAAACATCAGGTTCAATGTTCATAAAACATGTTGAAAAGAATTTAATAGTTACCATTCATAATCTACATTGTTTATAAATGTAAGTTCTGCCATATGTCAGGTCAAAAAATATTATGTTAAGTGAAGTCAAGAAAGACTATTTATTTATTTTTTTTATAAAAACACAGATTTTTTTCAGGACATTGTTTTTAAGTTCAACTTACAATGTCAGGAGATACATGTTGACTTTAAAAATAAAGTCAGTATTGGCAAAACCGGTTGTCATTTTTATGTTGAGGTGGTGTGGGGTATTGTCAGCAGCTGCTGAAAGAAACTAATAAAGTAACTTCTAATCTAACTTAGTTACTTTTAAAATCAAGTAATCAGTAAAGTAACTAAGTTACTTTTTAAAGGTGTAATCAGTAATCAGTAATTAGATTATTTTTTCAAGGTAACTGTGGCAACACTGGTCCTAACCCCTAAAGTGGGTTTTATATACTTTTTAGTCTTTTCCTTTCTTGCTTTCCTTATTCTCCACACCAATTTAGGACTGGAGTTTTCTAATGTGTCCCCAGTGTAAGGTTGTGGGTTCCAATCCTATGGTAATATTATAAAAGGGATATGAAAGGGTGGGGCCTGTCACAGGCTCTGGTCACAGAGTTATCATGGGCAGTGTTACTTGGGATGAATGTTCAACAAAGAGAACCAGAAATCGAGCACACTCCACCTTTTCAGCCAGCATCATGTCTAGAGTCGTCTGCATCATCATCAGGGATGTTGCTGCTAACTGTTCACTGAGACCTCCTGCAGCATCCCTGGTCAAATTAGTTAAGCGCTGCACATTGTAATGGACATAGTTATTTCAATCAACATTTTTATTAGGGGTAATCCACAGTAAAATCGACTCAAAACCAATAGAAACTTAGTTGGCTAATTTATACTCATCAGGAACTCCCCTGATCAGGAACAAGTTCCCATGCTGATGCCTTTTAATTTACACTCCTATAGTCATTGAATGAAGGATGGTAAAGTACAGGAAAGTCAGACACAGCTAGTATGATCTGTTCCTCCATGTTGAAAGGGGTTGCAGACTGTGCCATCTAGCCTGCTCACAGCTCATTGGTCAGTCAGTGAAAACTCATGTGACAGCGAAAAAATGTCATGATTCTCTGTTTATGTTCTTGTTTTATGTGCTCGGTTTTGTTATGTTTCTTCATGTTCTTGGTTTTTGGTGTTTAGTGTCATGTTTAGTTTTTTGCTTTTTGGTTTCTGTTCATTAGTTCACCTGGGTTAATTAGCTCATCCTTCTCACCTGTGCCTTGTTAGTTCCTTCCGTGTATTTATCTATCTAGTCCATTACTTCTGTGTGTTTGTTGCTGTTAGGTGCAGTCCAGAGGGGTATTGCACGAAACCAAGATAAGCGATTAAGCCGGGATATGTTGGTTATCCTGGCTGAATTTAGCCCTAAGTCGGTTGCATGAAAGCAGCTCAAACTAATCCCGGCCAAGTTACTGTGGTGATTTATCCGCTGCAGCTAGCCTGCTCCAGACCAGGCTAACTGCTCAGGCTAAGATTAATCCTAGCGAGTCACCTGCATGTCCAACGTCAATTCTGTGAGGAATTAATGTGTTTTACAGCATGTCCATGGTCTTCCTAAGTATGGCGCGTCATTTTAATCATCCAGTATTAAAATATTACATATACAGTCACTGTACATTTAATCCAAATCTGTTCGTAATCGCAACAGCCTTTTTATATGGATTCGAGTTGTAGTATTATTATTCTATTCTATTTTACAGTCATTTAGCAGACGCTTTTATCCAAAGCGACTTACATTTGAGAGTAAGAACAACACAAGCATGAATTCAAACAAGATGGGACGTCATAATTAAGTGTTAGTCAGACCGCTTTTGAGTCCAGTTAGACCCAGGTGCTGTCGTGTAGTGCTAGTGCAGTGCATATAATTTTTTTTTTTTTTTTAGTTATTTTATTTAAATACAGGATCACGATTTCATCACACAATATCAACTTGGTCATAAGTGCATGATTTCATCAGGCCAAGTGTTATATTGCTATGCTAATGAAGACTGCTCCTCAAATTGCTGTCAGAGGTTTTATAAATATGTGTTTTATTGCATTAATTGAGATTACAAAACACAGCGGATGAGGTTACAAAGGTGTATTCAAAGAAATCCGTGACGAGGGCAATGTAGAATATTCAGGTCCAACTCCCCTTCACCTGTTCCCTCTTCATAATGGCTTGCCCTTTTTGGGTGAGGATGTGCTGGACGAGGAAGCCCACATCCTCAGAAGAGCATTCAGACGTGAACGAGTCTTCAGGGACAGCTCAGATCCCCTGGCCTTTGGAGATGACTATGTCATTGAAAGATACAGATTTTCGGGTGATGGACTAGGATATTTATGTAGGCTGCTGAGTCCAAAAATACAGCACCAGACAGCGCAAAGCCATGCCCTCACTGTACCACAGATGATCTGTGTCACATTGAGATGGCTTGCGAGTGGGAGCTTCCTTTATTCTGTTGGGGATGCAGAGAACCTCAATAAGGGAACCATTTGCCGGACAATCAGATGCGTTTGTCTGGCGCTGAAATCATTCAGCAATATATTCATCACCTTCCCTGGCCACAGAAGACCCCTCTGCATCAAGGAGGAGTTTTACAAGATTGCAGGTAACCTCAATTTTAATGTGCACCCATTAGTTTCTAAGTATATCTGTCACAGTTGGATACTCACTATTTTTTGTTACAGCTTTCCCTAACATCATTGGGGCAGTGGATTGCACACACATAAGAATCAGACGCCCCTCAGGTGAACATGAGGGAGATTACATTAACAGGAAATCCTTCCACAGCATCAATGTTCAGGTAAGAGTGATTTGTGGTTATGACCTACATGAATCTGTTCTGTGCATTTAATGACCTTAATAGGCTACACTAAATATTTCAGATGATCTGTGATGCTGACTGCCTTGTGAGCAATTTAGAGGCAAAGTGGCCTGGCTCAGTGCATGACTCTAGAGTCTTTCGGGCTAGTCCAATTTACGAGAGACTTTCACAAGGTAGCCCACACATTTGTACTGTAAGCACCTTGGACATCGTGTGTGTAACTCTGTTTTCTAAATTATATTTTGTATTATCAGGTGAATTCTCAGGTGTGCTGCTGGGAGATAAAGGATACGCCTGTGAGTCATTCCTCTTGACTCCCCTTGCAGATCCCCAAACCCCACCACAGCAGGCCTACAACCATGCACACACCAAGACAAGGGCTCGAATCGAGATGACCTTTGGCCTTCTGAAATCTCAGTTTCAGTGCCTGCACCACCTGAGGATTTCCCCGGACAGAGCCTGTGATGTTATTGCTGCATGCGTAGTACTGCATAACATTGCAGGCCTAAGAAAGGAGAACCCCCCCCCCCCCCCCCCGAGTGGCTGTTGATGTTGACTGGGAAAATGCTCCCATCTTCCCGGACAACATTAATGGCAGACTTGTCAGGGAGCAATATATTGCAGGTTTCTTCACTTAATTTTTGGATTTAGCCCCTTTATTTAATAAAAGAGCTTTTCCTGTGTGAGCATTTTGTTTAGCACTGGTGGTTCTTTGAAATTCTTTTACATTCATGAAAAGAGGACGGACACCAATGTTCTAGTTCTTTTTTTTTTTATTAAGCAGTCATTTGTCTTGTTGCTTGGATCCTACAACAGCAAAAGTAACAAGGATTAAAACACTGTATTTTGACATAGATAGCACAGTAGGGGATCCGGAAGGCAGATTTCTGATAACTTTATTATCTATTTGTAATATCAAATTATGTATTACCAATGTGTACGGCCCCAATGCAGATGATCCCTCCTTTTTCCACTCCCTGTTTGCTACACTCCAGAATTATTCAGATAACAGAATAGTGCTAGCTGGTGATTTTAATGTAGTCTTGACTGAACAAGATCGCTGCAGCACATCAGCCAGTCATCGAGTCTGGCAGTCGTCAGAAACTATCAAACAGTACATGAAGGATTTTGGTCTTTGCGATGCTTGGCGCTCTCACCATCCTAAACTAAGAGAATACACCTTCTTCTCTTCAGTTCACCACTCCTTCTCTAGAATAGATTATATATTAAATAGTAATTCACTAATGGGCGACATTTCAGAGACTCAGATACATCCAATCAGCATTAGCGATCACGCACCAGTTTCATTCACTCTGAGAAACAAAAATAATAAACCGATTGGTAAAAGCTGGAGATTTAACACCTCTTTATTGAAAGATCCTGAGTTTATTGATTATTTTAAAAAAGAATGGTCAATTTATATAGAAAAAAATGACATGCCTGAAACTTCAGCGTGTCTCCTATGGGAAGCAGGAAAAGCAGTAATGCGAGGGAAAATAATTTCCTTCTCCTCACATAAGAAGAAGAAGGAAACAGCAAGAGTTTTAGAATTAGAACTCAGGATTAAATCATTGGAGGAGGCTTACCGCATTTCCCCTGAAGAGCACACAATGAATAATATAAGGAAAACTAAATTGCAGCTTAAAGAAATTATAGATAAAAAAACACAGTTTTTAGTGCAAAGACTTCGCTTGGAGAACTTTGAACACAGTAACAAATCTGGAAAGTTTTTAGCAAATCAACTAAAAACAAACAAGGAGAAAACAACAATCTCCTCTGTTAAAGATCAAGACGGAAACATCAGCCATGACCCAGACAAGATAAATGACACGTTTAGAAGCTTCTATAAAACATTATATGAATCACAGATTAATCCAACAGATGAACATATTGAACAATTTTTAAACAACATTAATCTACCAAAACTAAAAAATGAAAATAAAATAAATTTAGATGCACCTATTACTGTAGATGAACTCCACGAAGCTCTCCAACATATGCCCAACAATAAAGCCCCGGGTCCAGATGGTTACTCAGCAGAATTTTACAAGGAATTCTGGACAACGCTAGCTCCTACATTTTATAATATGTTGTTAGAAATACAGGAAAAACAAAAAATACCGCAAAATATGAACTTAGCTAATATAACACTATTGCTAAAACCAGGCAAAGACCCCACACTTCCATCCAGTTACCGTCCCATATCTTTAATAAATGTAGACCTGAAAATAATTAGTAAAGCTCTTGCCAGAAGGATAGAAAAAATAACCCCTCTTATAATACATCCGGACCAGACAGGTTTTATAAAAGGTCGACATTCATCTACTAACACGCGTAGACTAATTAACCTCATAGATTACTCTACTTTACATAATCTAGAATCCACAATCATTTCTCTAGATGCAGAAAAAGCCTTCGACAGGGTAAACTGGAAGTTTCTATTTGCAACACTAGACAAATTTGGGTTTGGACCTTCTTTCATAGAGTGGATTAAAATATTATATAATAACCCAAATGCATGTGTGAAAACCAACGATCAAACTTCTCCAAGCTTCCGCTTACAGAGAGGCACCAGACAGGGCTGCCCACTCTCCCCCTCACTTTTTGCCATTTTCATAGAGCCGTTAGCAGCTGCTATTAGACAAAATATAGAAATTAAAGGAATCCAGGGCAAAAATATAGAACATAAAATAAGTCTTTATGCAGATGATGTATTACTCTTCCTTCAGAACTCACAAACATCACTCTCTGAGACAATCACAGTTATTAATAAGTTCTCATCAATATCTGATTATTCTATTAACTGGTCTAAGACTACAGCCATGTCCATCAACTGTGACCTACAAAACATCCCTAATATCAAAATACAGACAGGAAACATTAGATATTTAGGTATAAATATTTCCCCCAGATTATCAGATTTAACAAAATTAAACTATGTTCAGCTACTAAAAACAATAGAAGATGATCTATTACGGTGGAGGCGCTTACCCATCTCAATAATGGGGAGAGTTGCCACCATTAAGATGATGATCCTACCTAAAGTTAATTATTTATTTTCAATGATACCCACTAAACCCTCCACCAGTTGGTTTAAATCTCTGGACTCTTTCATATCCAAGTTTCTTTGGAAAAACAAGCCGTCACGTATCAGTCTTAAAACCTTACAGCAGACTAAAGATAGAGGAGGACTGGACCTACCAAACTTTAATAACTACCTTATAGCTAACAGGCTGCAGTACATCTCCAAGTGGCTCAAACCCAGTTATCTGGATGAGCCGTGGCTAGATGTGGAGCAGGCTTTGTGTGAGGACTTAGTCATCTCTGACCTGCCGTTCATCAGCTCAACCATTAAACCATATAAGTGCTTTAAAAGCCTTAACATCCGTTTTTCCTTAATGGCTTGGTGGGAATTCTGTAAGATAACCAGATCTTCCCTCTTTCCATGTAGACTTACACCCATCTGGAACAACCCTGACATCCTGCAGAACAAAAAGATGATAAACTTCACTCAATGGAAGACTAAAGGAATACAACAGTTAGGACAGATAATAGAAAATGGAAACTTTGTATCTTTCAACACAATTGTCTCACAGTATGGAATCAACAGCAATAAATTCTTAGAGTACCACCAACTAAAATCAATTATATGTAAGAAGTATACCCCTGTACAGTTAGACTTGCAGCTTCCTGTCAGAATAGCAGAATTCCTGAATCATAATACTCCAAAATTATTATCAAAAATATATAGATTACTTGCAAAGCTAGAAGACAGGATATCTCTCCCGACTTCAAAATGGGAAGATGATTTATCTAATAACTTTGATCAGAAAAGATGGTCACAAATATGTTTAAACACGTTTAAAATGACTCAGAATTCAAATATACAACTAATACAATTCAAAATTCTCCATAGAACTCATTATACAGGACACAGGATGTTCAGGATGGGCCTTTCACCATCAGATATCTGCCCACACTGCTCTGAGAACACCTCTGATAGCTACATCCATGCGCTGTGGTCCTGCACACCTGTCCAAAGGTTCTGGATTAAGGTGTGTGAAGATCTCTCAAAATGGTTTAAAACTAGTTTTCCTGCAAACCCCACACTTTGCCTACTGGGCGACCTGGGTGACACCAACATAGGAATACACTCCATAAACTTGGTCCTCGCAGTCTTATGCATCGCAAAGAAAACTATTCTTGTGAACTGGAAAGATAAGAATAATTTGTCTATCCAGCAGTTTAGAAATCTCCTGTTAGATCACATCAGCATTGAGACAATGTCTGCCTCCTCCAGGAACCAGTCAGATGACTTTCATTCCCTCTGGTCCCCTGTGACTGGCTACATCACTTAATGTAGGTGGAGGATTGCGGCTTCGCTGGGATGGGGGCGGATGTGGGTGGGGGGTCCCTGGTGGCTTCAGGTCTCCGGTTGTCTCCTGGGTGGGGATCTAGGCTGCTCCGCTGCTGGGTCGGCTGGGGGTTCCGGTCTGGGCGGGCGGCATTGGGTGGGCCCCGGGGTGGGGCTGCCTCGTGGCGGTGGGGGGTGGCTGCCGGGGTGCCTGGGTCGGTGTCCGTCGGCCCCTGGCCGGGTGGCCGGTCGGGCCCGGGGTGGGCCGGGTGGGGGCCCCGGGCTCTGGGGCGTCGGGTCTCCCCCCGCTCCTGGGGGTGGGGGGTCTGCCGCTGCTGGGGGGGGCTGGGCCCGTCCGGATGTGCCGTGCCGGGGGTTGGTCCGTGCCCTGGTGCTTGGTCGCAGCCCCGGAACCTGGGTGGGGGTGTGTTTGTGTGTGGGTGTGTGTGTGTGTGTGTCTGTGGGTATGCTGGTGTGTGGGTGGGTGTAGAGGGACGTGTGTGCCGTATGTGTGTGTGGGTGTGTATGAAGGTCTGGGTGTGTGCGTGTATGTGTGTGTGTGAGTAGTGTGCGGGTGTGTGTGTGGAGGTCTATGTGGGATGTGGGTGTGTGTGAAGGTATGTATATATGAGTGTGTGCACGTGGAGGTCGAGGTGTGTGTGGAGGAGTGAAGGAGTGGGTGGAGGCGTGAGTATGTATGGAGGTGCTTGTGTGTATATGCAGGTATGTATGTGAGTGTGTGTGTAGTGGTGTATGTGTATGGAGGGGTATGAGAGTGTGTGTGTATGTGGGCACCGGTGTGTGTGTTTATAGGTATGTGCGTGACGTGTGTGTGTGGAGGTATGTGCACGTATTGAGGTGTTGGTATATAGAGGTGTGTGAGAGTGTGTGTGAGTGGCTGGGGAGAAAAAAAAAAAAAAAAAGGGAGTGTGTGCGTTTGCAGGGGGTTAGGACGTGTCCTCTGGGGGGCGCCCTGGCTGGGTGTTGGGGGCGGGGGCCTGGGGTTCCCTTCCTTCGCCTCGCCCCCCTCCCACTCAGAAAGAGGAAAGTGGCCCCTTGGGCTGGTGGCTGGCCCCTGGGGGGGTTCGTGGCGTGCCTGGGTTGGGGTGCCTGCTCTGGGCCTGTGACGCCCTTCGGGGCCGGCGGGGGACGGGGGCGCCCTAAGCCACTGGCGGGTCGTCTTCCAGGGGGGAGGCTTACCCCCCTCTGGACCTACATCTCCTGACCCCTCCCCTCCCCACTCTTCACTACATACACAGGTAGGGCCGTGGGGGGTGTGCTTGTTGCGCTGGGCGGGGCAGGGGGGGTCATCATAGTGGTCCCGTTGCTTCGCCGAGCGGCAGCATGCCTCCCAGCTTTTAATTCCACTTAGTCACTGAGCACAAATAACATTTGCAACATACAAACACGTTTTGGGGGGTGGAACATGCGAGGTCAGGTGGGTGGGACTGCTCAGGTGGCCCCACTCCCTCCTCAATGCAGTTACTGCCCCCCAATTTTAACCCTCTTTTTTTAATTGCAAACAGCACATAATATATTCCCTCACTAGTGGGGGAGGGAGGGGCGATGGGGTCTTCAAGCGCCCCTGTCTCCATGGATGGCCCGGGGGCGGGGCGGGCCGGGTGGCCTGTCGCGTTGGCCCGGGGCGTGGGCGGGCTGTCCCGGGGGGTTTGGCTGCTGGCCCTGGGGGGAAGGTGCTGTTTTGGGGGTGGGGAGTGGGGGACTGGGGCGGGGTGGGGGGGTGGGGGCCTGGCTCGTGTCTCCTCGCCTCCTGGCTGGGGCTGTCCCCCCGCGGCGTGGGGTGGCGGGAGGATGGTGGTGGGGGGATGGTGTTTGTGTGTGTGTGTGTGTGTGTATGTGGGGGGGGGAGAGAGAGAGAGTGGTGTGTGTGTGGGGGGATGGGTGGTGGAGGGATGGTGTGTGTGTGTGGGAGGGTGGGGTGTGTGGAGGTGGATGTGTGGTGTGTGGGAGGGGGGGTGGTGTGGGTGTGGGAGGATGAATGGTGGAGGGATGATGTATGTGGGGGAGGATGGGGTATGTGTGGGAGAATGTATGGTGCAGGGAGGGGGAGTGTGTGGGAGGATGGATGGTGGAAGAATGGTGTGTGTGCAGGAGGATGGATGGTGTATGGGAGGGAGGATGGTGTGTGTGTGGGGGAGTGGTGTATGTTTGGGAGAGTGGGTGATGGAGGGGTGGTGTGTGTGTGTGTGTGTGGGAGGATGGGGTACGTGAAGGTGGATGTTTGGTGTAGGAGAGGGAGGACGGTGTATGTGTAGGAGAATGATGTATGTGTGGGAGGATGGGTAGTGGAAGGATGGTGTGTGTGTGTGTGTGTGGGAGGTGTGAAGGTGGAGGATGGTGTATGTGTGGGAGGATGAGTGGTGGAGGGATGATGTGTGTGTGGGAGGATGGGGTAGGTGTGGGAGAGTGTATGGTGGAAGGATGGTGAGTGTGTGGGAGGATGGATGGTGGAAGGATGGTGTGTGTGTGGAAGGATGGATGGTGGAAGGATGGTGTGTGTGTGTGGGAGGACAGAGTATGTAAGGGTTGGATGGTGTATGTGTGGGAGGATGAATGGAGGAGTGGAAGGAGAGTGTGTGTGTTTGTGTGTGTTGGTCTGGGGGGGGGGGCAGGACTGGTTCTCGGGGTGTGCGGCTGGGCGCTGGGGTGTGGGGCTGGCCTCTGGCGGTGGCCGTCTGGGCGGGCCGGGTCCCCCCGGGTGGCGTGCTGGCCCTTGGCCTGTGGGGGTGGGGGGTGTCCCTGCGCTCCTGGGCCCGGGCCCTCTGCCCCGTCTGTCCCGGGCGGCCGGTGCCCGGGGGGGTCGGGGACTGCTGGCCTCGGCCTGCCGGGGCCGGTGCCCTGTGTCCGCGGGGCGGCTCCTGCTGGGGTCTCCTGCTGCTGCCTTCCTGGGCGGGCGAGTGGTCGTCTCTGTGGACCGGTCGGGATCTGTAGCCTACGGGGGGGCTGGTGGCCTGGGTCTCGGGACCGCTGGCCTGACTCTGGCCTCTGTTCAAGTGAGGTGGCATCTGCATGATCACTCTGCATGGTCACTCCTTCCTGAACGTCTCCACACAGTCTTTGCGTCGCCATGTGGCCGAGTTCTCCAGCATATCCACACAGGTTTCTCTGCGCGTGTTCTTGAATACAGCAGTTTCACTTATATCTATTATCATATTTTTTTTTCTTTTTTTTTTATTATTTCTGTTCTTATTATTATTATTATTACTCTTACTCTTATTATTATTACTACTACTATTATTATTATTACTATTATTGTGATTATTATTATTGTTACTATTATCAACTAGTTGTGTAATGACCTACTGGCCAGGATGATCTTAGCTATATATGTTGCAAGTAGTATGGATTACATGGTTTTCTGTATAATGTTTTAAGTCCCCACCCGCACTCCCCACACCCTTTCTGTCCCTCTCTCTCCCCTCCCTCTTCTCTCTACTTTCTTTTCTATCTCTCTCTCTCTCTGTCCCCTCCGGTCGAGTCCAGCATTAAGAGTCTGATTTAATAAAGTTTTTCATGTCATCAAGAGGGACTTTATACATGTAGTATAAATCCCTGCTTGATAGAGTAAAATTGCCCAGCACCAGACAGCAGCCAGACAATCATTCTGTTTGCAACGATGCTGGACAAGACAAGTTAAAAAAAAATAAAATAAAAAATAAAAAATAAAAAATAAAACACTGTATTGCAGATATGGTTACTGTGTGCATTGAAACACTCACTTCTCTTTCTAGTTTCTGGATTTCCAGGTCCAGTTTTCTGAGTGTCCGGCGTTTAATCTCTAGATCCAGCTCTATTTCTTGAAGCTTTCTCTTTTTGAGTCTGATTTTAACATCTGCCAGCTCTATCTCTCTCTCCAGGTGCTTTGCATAAAGTGTTCTGACAGTTTGTGAAGTCTGTAAAAGAAATGTCAATTAGCATAGCAGGATTTGTGCATAACGTTGATGTACTTTAGCCAATACTCACAATGTTACCAGGCCGCTTAGGAGACTGTGCAGCATCCGGGTCCTGTTACACATTTTCTATTAGCACCACATAAATAAGCAGGCCAATCCCATAAAATTGACATGCCTCAAACCTTCTGGACTCCACTGACACAGTCTCCTCATCTGCAGACGTGCATTCTGCAGCTGCAGATGTGCCTTCCCCCTGCCGTATACATGCAGCGAGAGGACTCGGATTAAGATTTCACAGAACATACCAAGCCTGTGATTTCGAGACACTGTACTAACCAGATCATCTTCTGGTGGCTCCAAAAGCGTAATTGTGTCCCAGACACTGCAAGGTTATCCAAAGTCAGACACTATATTATATTTGATTGTGTTCCATGTGCAGTAGAATTGCAGTACTTTGTGTACCTTGTATGAAGCGGACAGTTTCTGTGGCTGGGACAGAGTCAGTTATTGTCCCTCCCTGCATCCCCTTCATCACTGGCCTCCCTTTATTTAAATGGAGTGCCAGTTCCTCTGCTGGAGTCACATCCTGGCTTGGTGGGCCGCCCCCTGTGCCATTTCTATAGGCCTTTTTTTTAACTGCTATAATCATACAGACATTGAACATGTCAGCAGACACCTCATCTATTCACCTCATTTGTTCACGGTTATCTACTTTGGAGTCACTTACCAGCCTGCAAAATGTTCTTATATTTAATTTTTTCTTGCTGCCAGGTCCTTTTTTTTTTTTTTTTTTTTTTTAACCTGTCTTGTCCAGCATCGTTGCAAACAGAATGATTGTCTGGCTGCTGTCTGGTGCTGGGCAATTTTACTCTATCAAGCAGGGATTTATACTACATGTATAAAGTCCCTCTTGATGAAAAACTTTATTAAATCAGACTCTTAATGCTGGACTCGACCGGAGGGGACAGAGAGAGAGAGAGATAGAAAAGAAAGTAGAGAGAAGAGGGAGGGGAGAGAGAGGGACAGAAAGGGTGTGGGGAGTGCGGGTGGGGACTTGAAACATCATACAGAAGACCATGTAATCCATACTACTTACAACATATATAGCTAAGATCATCCTAGCCAGTAGGTCATTACACAACTAGCTGCCAGGTCCTTTTATGGCCAGACAGGTTTGTCCTTTATGAAGGACAGAAAGATAAAATAGATAAAAACGTTACATGAGGAAAATAGATTAAATGACACATTGTGGATAATTGTTTGCACCTAATCATACTCTACATTTCCTGAGTAACATGCACCTGCTTGTCACTCTTAAAGTATACAACAGTTAGTGGATTTGAAAAGTAACTCCTTTAATTGTAGCCTAATTATGACAGTTCCAGTGGAGCACTGTTTATTATTTGTACAGTTTTTGACTACTTACGCATTGAGCCGGTCAGCTATTGTCTGCCAGGCTCTCTCGCGTTCTTTACTTATGGCATTGGTATTGCCTTTTTTCCTTATAATATCCTTAACTTCGTCAGAGAACTCCGTCAGGAGCTGTTGTTCAGCGGCCGTGACGTAGGACGTGCGACTTTTATCCATTTCCCCATCGGTGATTCTGTGAGCGATCGCGAGGTCTGCTTCAGTATGCCGTGCACACGCACTTATCCCAACTATCTTCACCTGGCTTAACCTAGCCGCACCTTCTCATCCTGGCTCAGTAAACGTGCAACCAATTAAGCCAGGATAGGCCGCGCAAGCTAGGTCAAGCTGGGCTTGCTTAATTATCCTGGATTTCTTTATTCTGGTTTCGTGCAATACCCCTCAGGCCATGTTTATTTCTGTTAGATTTAGTCCATAGGGGTATAGTCTTTATTTCCTGCAACTCCTCGTCCACCTAGTTAATAGTGATGATTGTATCCCTCTGCACCGCCCACCCAGCTGGAACACCACCCATCCAGCTGGAGCACCCAGCGAGAAAGAAATATTATTTAACACCAAATAAACTGGTGCCAATCTTGGATGTATCTGTACATATTTATTTCACACATTAAAACAAATTTCCGACATCAGTACTGTCATTTAGCAGACACTTTTCTCCAAAGCTAATCCCCCATGTAAGATTGGAACTTCGATCTCCTGCAGACGGATGCGCTACCGACTGACATAGCCGTACGTTTCGACTCCTCTGGCATGTCTTCCTTCTGACACTGGATGACAGCATCTGCCACCTGCTGCCACTATTCTGCCTTTCTGACACCAGTAATGCCCACCAATTAAACATTTTTACGTTTGTAAACGGGCTCCATCAGGATCTGTCTCACACCCCGAAAAATTCCACTTCTTCCGTCTTTTTCCCTCCCAAGCCATCATGGAAATGATGTGATGAATATGTATTACAGACGTCCACCTGATCATTTATAGCCACCATGTGGGCGTGGGAAGGCGTTCCCTCATGTGCACCCGCTTTAGAGTTGATTCTGATTTATAAATGAAAACAGGTGTAGGACGTGCGTGCGCACGCTTTTATAAATCTTAAAGTAGAAGTGCGCTGCATTAACTTTTAGCGCCACAGACGCCGCCTGTAGTTTGCTTTGCTACACACAGTTTGATAAATGAGGCACCAGATCATCATCCCTCCACCTCCGTGTTGGAGGTGTTTGTGCTGATATGCTGTGTTTGGTTTTTGTGCATTCTGACCAGTCATGTCCACTTTGGTCTGGTCTGTCCAGAAGTGTTGCTGTTTGTTCACAATCAGCTTTGCCAGTCTGCACCGTGCTGCCATGTTTTTTGTTTTTTTAATTTGTTTTTTAGAGGCCTCCTGCAGCCCTTCCAAACAAACCACCCTGCTTCAGTCTTTTTCTAACTGGACTGCTATGAACTTTAACATTTAACATGCTACCTGCTGCCTGTTTTCCTCTTGTGAATAATCTGTGTGAAGATGGACTCCAGAAAGTTTGGAAATGACCTGGTAACTCTTCCCAGACTGATGGGCAGCAGCAGTTGTTTCTCTAAGGTCATTGCTGATGTCTTTCCTCTTTGATATTGTGTTAATACACCTGAATTAGGAGCTCAAAATCACACTGAAGATGATCAGTTAGAGTATTGATCAGCAGCTCCTGGCTGATACTGACCCTCTGAATTCTTGTGCAAGCAGTGAGGACGGATGTATTTTTCATGGACTTTTCATTTCTGAAAATGAACAAACATAAAAGACATTTACATAATACAATACCAACTGTAGTCAGTAAATGCATAAAACACAAATGAAAAATAAACATAATGAAATAAAATCATAATATCAACGCAAGATAAGCTCTAATTTTCCTAGCATTTGAAGGCCAGGAAGCTTTTATTAAACTAAACCAAACCTTTCTTAACAGTAGCTCATTCCTAAACTGAGCTGCCTCTCCTGTTAAGATGACTGTTTACTCTTTAAATTTTGACTGAAAGGTTTGTCCCTGTGTTCATAGATGTTTTTTATGGGGTTTTGTTTTAATAAATGGAGCCTTTGAGTTTGATATGTTAGTAAAACTGTAGCCTCCAGCTCCCTGTAAACAAATTAAACAGGATTACAAGATGGGTGGATGTCAAACAAAAGGCTAAAAACGAACACAATCATCTCAGCTCAATCATATTCAGATTTTATTTCTTAAAATGTGTAAAGCTGTGTGAATCTTTTCTTACATGATGCCTCATTTGCAGACCTCCTGAACATGGAAAGGTTTTAAGCAGAGTTGGGCCGATACCAATACTAGCATCTGAAATACTTACTGAGCCTGCCAAAAGTAAGGGGATTGGTACCTGCAAATGTTTCTGTCCGCCATCCAATACCATTGAGGCTCCAGTTTTAAATGGTTAAATGTAAAGTGTAACGAACCACAGAAACAACAAACACGTTTAAAAAACGTGAGGAATTTGTAAAAGAAAGTTTCTGCATTTACAGACAAGGTTTTAGAATTCATTATCCTGGATGGCCAGCTCCTGTCCGTCGTGGAAAACCTCCAATGTAAATCCAATCGGTATCTGAAAATCCTCAGTTTTAACAGAGATAATCATTTTTCGTCCTGATGGGGAAGTTTCCCTGTAATGTCATAAATCACTAAAATTATTTTTCAGTCTTTTTAATTTCTTTTTAATAACATCTGGAACATCAACCCTTGTGTTTTTTGAAGTTGTTCTTTAGGATGCATCTGGTCAGCCTAGAGTTATTTTCCGTATTTAAATGATGGCAGGTCCTTTCTAATGGGATCAACACACAGGAGGCGACGTCACTCATTTATTATTAAAACTGTGCAATGAGGGGAAAATCGCTGCCCTCCTCCAGCCAAGTGACAGGCGACATTCGTTCATGTGAAATTTTACGCTTGTTCGAATAGACATGCACACGGGAGCTTGTGATGTGACACAATTTTCAACTTTTGTGTCATCGAGCCGTGGACATAAAGACCCAACTGCGGGCAGATGAGGCAGCAGGCAAGAAAAACTAAATTTACAAAAACAAAAGACTAAGGTGTCAAAACTGACAAGACCTGAGGGGTATTGCACGAAACCAAGATAAGCGACTAAGCCGGGATATGTTGGTTATCCTGGCTGAATTTAGCCCTAAGTCGGTTGCATGAAAGCAGCTCAAACTAAACCCAGCCAAGTTACTGTGGTGATTTATCCGCTGCAGCTAGCCTGCTCCAGACCAGGCTAACTGCCGGAAGATTAATCCTAGCGCGTCACCTGCATGTCCAACGTCAATTCTGTGAGGAATTAATGTGTTTTACAGCATGTCCATGGTCTTCCTAAGTATGGCGCGTCATTTTAATCATCCAGTATTAAAATATTACATATACAGTCACTGTACATTTAATCGAAATCTGTTCGTAATCGCAACAGCCTTTTTATATGGATTCGAGTTGCAGTATTATTACTCAGGCCAAGTGTTATATTGCTATGCGAATGAAGACTGCTCGTCAAATTGCTGTCAGAGGTTTTATAAATATGTGTTTTATTGCATTAATTGAGATTACAAAACACAGCGGATGAGGTTACAAAGAAATCCGTGACGAGGGCAATGTAGAATATAAAGGTCCAACTCCCCTTCACCTGTTCCCTCTTCATAATGGCTTGCCCTTTTTCGGAGGATGTGCTGGACGAGGAAGCCCGCATCCTCAGAAGAGCATTCAGATGTGAACGAGTCTTCAGGGACAGGTCACATCTCCTGGCCTTTGGAGATGACTATGTCATTGAGAGATACAGATTTTCGGTTACTGGATAAATCACTTCTAGACCTCCAGTCTCCAGTCTGGTCCCGCTCTGCTGGAATGAAGGACCAAAGCTACTTTCCACACTGACTGCTACATGCTGGCAGCAGACTGGCACCTTATTTATCTGGATGGATTTTATAACGTGAAGTTTTGTTTTACAATGACAGAACATGTTTTAGTGGTTGAGCTTCTTATTACAGTTTTTCTCAAATGCTAAAACACAAAAGCCAATCCCCTAAACCAAATGACCAGTTGTCTAAACACATTTACTAAATCTAGCCATCATTTTCCAATATCATAAACACATTTCACATGAAGACACAATTCACAAAACACAATCCTCCGTTCTCATAAATCTAAACACATTTTTCCTTGCTAAAACACAAGTTGCAAAAGAACTCTGTTCATATTCTCAAATGAAAGCTCATGAGATGCAAAATGCTTGCCACAGTCAGCAATATTTGAACACAATGAACACACCTGGCGTCATTCATTACACACAACGACTCAAAATTGAAGACACCTGTTGGTAATGCTGTGACCACATGTATAAAAGCAAGTTCAGAGTGCACAGTTTGCTGAAGATTCCAAACAAACAAAATGGATGAAGGCAGAGTCAGGGGAAGAGGAATTCAAGTCAGAGGAGGAAGAAGAGCTGGCCATGGAAGAAGAGGAGCAGGCCAACGACGAAGAGGAGTTCAAATCAGAGGAGGAAGAGGAGGAGGCCAACAAGGGAGAGGAGAAGATGCAGGAGGGAGAGGAGGAGGTCCAGGATGGAGAGCAGGACAACCTCGCACCATCATTACGGACGAGATGCGAGCAACAGTCATTGACCATGTCATTGTCCATGGCATGACAATGGCTGCAGCAGAGCTAAGAGTCCGTCCAAACCTGAGTAGGTTCACCTTGGCCAGCATTATCAGGGCATTCAGACAACCCAACAGGTATTGTACTCTATTGCTTTCTTTGTCACAATACAGTTTTACAAGCCTGTGAAAGTAGTCTATTGGTTTCAAATCAGTTGTTATACAGTAAAACATGTCAATTGACAACACATGTTTCTTTCTTTAGAGTTGAAAGAATGCCACATAGAGGTGGGAGGGTTGCCATATTTACAGCGGCACAAGAAACCTTCATTGCGGATATGGTTCATGAGAACAACCTCATCAGACTCCGGGAGATCGGAAACAAAGTCATTGCCGATAATTTAAACTTTGAGAGCATTGATGATGTCAGCTTGGCCACAATAGACCGAGTTCTCCGGCGCCAAAAGATGCGGATGAAACAGGTCTATAGGGTTCCCTTTGAGCGCAACTCTGAGCGACACAAAGTTCTACGTTACGAGTATGTGCAAGTAAGTATACATGCATGTTCACATACTGTGTTGCTCAGTGGCCTACATTACTTCTGGACGATACTGTGCTACCTGATTGACTGTTGTTCTCAACACCTGTGCACTTTCACATTTTCACAGAGGATATTACAGTTGGACGCGATGGCCAGACCTCATGAGTACCTCTTCCTGGATGAGGCTGGCTTCAACCTGCAGAAACGAAGGCAAAGAGGCCGTAACATCATTGGCCAAAGAGCCATCACTGAGGTTCCTGGCCAACGGGGGGGGGGGGTAATACTCTTTGTGCGGCCATGGGTTCGGGGGGGGGCTTGTCCACCGGCATGCTGTCCTTGGGTCTTACAACACCCAACGTCTCCTCAACTTTCTAGAGGAGCTAAGAGACATCCTCCTGCTCCGCCAACACCATCCTGGGCCCGCACATCACATTTATGTGATCATTTGGGACAATGTCAGCTTCCACAGAACAAACCAAATCAGAGAGTGGTTCACCACCAACAGTAACCAGTTTTTAAATGTCTGTCTGCCACCCTACTCCCCTTTCCTGAACCCTATAGAGGAGTTCTTATCATCGTGGAGATGGAAGGTTTATGACAGACAACCATACACTAGAGAGAACCTCCTAAGGGCAATGGAGCTGGCTTGTGATGACCTCCCAGTGGAGGCCTTCCAAGGATGAATTCGCCATTCCAGGGCGTTTTTCCCGCGGTGCCTGGCAAGAGACAATATAGCCTGCGACGTGGATGAGGTGATGTGGCCCGATGCAGCTCAGCGACATGATGCCGCAACGTGATTGTGGGGTGTGTGTGTGGTGTGAATAAAGTCAATAAAAAAACTTCACACCCTGATCATGTTTTCAAGAGTACTGTTGTGTGCAATAGATTCTGCCATGAGTCGTGTTACAGTAGTGTACATGCAGTATTTTCTATAGATTTATACTCTTCATATGAAACTCACAAATCTAAATGCCTAATCTTCTGCAGAGATCTAAGAAGATCTGTTACTGTAAAGTTTCTAAAAATATGCATTGGCAGTTATGAAACAAAGACCCGTCTCACAAATTGAGCATTGTGTTTTCAACTGTTTGGCTGTAGTGTGTAATGATGTGTATAGTGTTTACATTTTTGAAAGCTTCAAGCTGCTCTTTTGGTGTGGAAGTTTGAGCTTTGTAGTTCAAAGGTGTGGTTGTGTTAATGTAGCTTTAGAAAAGGGTGTTGTGTTTAGGCATTGGGGAACATGGAGGAAACATTTGTGAAATGTGTTTTAGCATTTGAGAAAAACTGTAATATCATCTCCCTTTTTCCTGGAAATCCTGGTTTTCCCGAGCGTGGCTCTTAGGAGGATTAATATGGAATGTGTCTTTATTCATTTCTGCAAACAGCTTTAATATCTAACATGTGGTGTGAAAGGTAATAGTGAATTGTGCAAAAATGTCTGACATTTCACACATTTCCTTCATTTTATTCTAGACTTTTGGTGTCGCCGTTTCCTGTTTTTCTAGATTTTGTGCGAACGCCTGGGTCAGAGTTTGCGTGGAGGTCGGAACATTTTCCCATCAAGTTTGGTTTTCATAAATCCCAAAAGTTGACTACGTTTGGCGTACGCCAGTTTTTGTTCCTACGCAAGCTTGAAAAATGAGGCCCCAGGACACCTTACTGTCATTAAGTGGACCATGAACTCTTCTGGGTACCAAAGTCTTCTAGAGTCAGATGTGAGTCCATCTGTCCGACAGCTAAAGCTTGGCTGAAACTGTCACAAGCATTCTAGAAGCTGCTGGATCCTGGAGAGGAACACAGAGTCTGACTTCTAGTTTCTGTTCAGTAAATAATGAGCCAGTGTGATCTGTTATCTTCATGTCACGCTAGAAGTTCTAACTTTTCAGGCCCAGTACAGACCAGAGGCCTGGTATATGAAAACTGTGCAGGTTTAATCTGTAGAGAGTAAATAGTAAGAAAATCTGAAAAAGTATGCTCTGAGAAATATCAAAATGCATAAGAATATGCACATGCTCCTTTATAAATCTTGGTGAGCATGAAACAGAGAACACATGCATGAGTCAGTACCTCTGCTATATTATATATATATATGTATATAGCCATTAAGAAACTTATAAAACACACAAATTCATGTTTCTTTTGCCATTTTCAACTTTTTTATTCCTGTTTATTTACTTTTCCATGACATTTTCCATTTATTTTTTTTATTTATTCGATCTTTTTTTTCTCCTTCTCCTTTTAACCCTAACCCTCCAAACATACTCAGCCCACACGTGTCACACATGACTGTGTGACATGACCCACCACCAGGGTGTCACTGCTCCCTTTACTGTGGCATACCCCAAAATTAACCAGTGCTCAAAAACATAAAGCATTGGCTCCAACAAAGACTATTATGTTATTACAAACTAAAAATACAATGAAAGCAAAAGGGCTAATTTTCCCACCGCACACTGCAAAACTTTATTCAAACGTTGTTCTGAGTGAGCTACGGGTTAAACGTGTTGCTTGCTCACAAAGTTTTTCAGCATGCAGTCGGTCACACTGGCTGTGCAAGGAGATCCTTTTGTTGGTTTACTTTAACAATATGATGTTACAATGGCCTTGGGGCCATGTAGATATTGCCATCAGTGCATTGGTTCCTGTACACACACCTTCACAAGGCATACATTTTCAACACTTCTTGGTGGCCTCTTCGCCTAAAATTAATAAGATGCATTCTGTGAGACAGTAGTCACTTTAAAACAATTAGGCATGCCTGTGTCAGCAGTCTTAGTTTGAATTATAAAAAGGTTAGAATAATCATACTTCTAACATTCATTCTTTTCATCTGAAAGTACAAACAGCAATGGTCAAATGCATACAAATGAGTAAGTCTTAATATATACTTGTACTTGTTTAATTTTTACATATGTGGATTTCATTTTGCATGCCAACAGGCAACAATAAACTGAGGATACTGAATGACAATACTATTTTTTTATCGCATATGATATCATTTTGTGAGGAAGAGGCACGACTACATAAGCTTTTTGCTTCTTCCTGTTCACTCTCCAAAATGTAATTTTGTTCTTGTGTTTTTCGAGGTGAAACTGTTCATTTGAGTTGGGCTTCTTATGAGATCTAATTACTTAAATTTTTATTGGTTATTTATTGTTGTTCGAGATAAAACCAAACTATAAAACAGTCGCCTGAAAATACACACACAAGCAAAACTGACATTATGGCAGGTTAGAAATGGCCAAACATACATAAGAAACGGATAAAGATACTTAAATGTTCACGTAAAAGAGAGTAATGTAAACATTTCCATATGTATGTGTTGACAGTTTGAAATTTGCTTTATGTTCACAGATGACACAAGTCTTTGCCTTACAAAACAAATACTGAATCTTAATTTTTATTAATTGGAATTATGTCTAAGACTTATCTGGCTCTTTGCAGGATTTCAGTGCTCTTACAGCTCCTTGTGTAGGCCACAATACCCATTCTTAATCCAACATGATGGTATCACTTCCTCCATCGCCATGGTCTCCTCTCTCCATACCGCTCTGGTCCACATTGCACTGGTCTATAGAAAAAAATACAATAAGAGAGAAAAGCCTGAACAATGCTACCCACCAGTTAAATTAAATAACCATCATTACATTCCAACTAAAAACATCTAACATTAAAAGATGAACAGCTGTTAGTGGACTAACTCATCCTGATAGTGAAATTGCTTTTACCGCCATAAAGCAATGGCACAAATACATAAACACTTTTGTACGGTAGACAAACTGCCTTCAATTTTTTCTCCTCAATCAGCTCTCGTTTTCTGTTTCCTCTGTCATAGTACAGCAATGTTTCTCAGTTTAGAGTCGCATGGACTGGTGAAGAAACTGTCCAAAGCGTCTAGACTGTACACACCACAGCACATGTCCTTCCTGGCCTTCATTCCTTTACCAAGGAAAAGGCATGCCCCAAAAACAAACAGGAGTGCTTTTTCTTAGTTCACACAAACGTCCCAAGTGCTGCTGGCCAGACATGAATTTTTGCTTTGTCCATTTCTGCTATCCTCTTCCATAGTTGTGCAAGTGGGTTTTTTGCACTTCTGACACTGAGTCTGACTGAACAGAAATTAATACAGCATAAATCTTTGCAAAACATGTGTCACGGTGTTCTCCAACTTCTCTTCTTCTTCTTTTGAAAATTCGCTCCTGTTTTTTCTACCATGTGCCTTCCGTTTCATTGGAAATGATTTCCTTTTCAAGTGAAATCCACTCTCACACACACTAGTAGAATTTCTTTCATACATACTAGTGAAATGTGATTTCAGAAATTTCACTAAAGTGTGTGAATGATTTCAGTATGATATATGAGAGGTTTCACCATAGTGTATACATGATTTCAGTATAATATAGGGGAGGTTTTAGTATAATGTGTGCATTATTTAAATTTGACATGTGTCTGTGAGAGGGTAATTCTGAATAACGGCCCCTCATACATTTGCGAGGATACACCAACAAACACGAGTGATGTTTTGTATTGTATCTTCTGTCTTACTGTGAACTTATTCTACGCTGTATCTTATAAGGTGGACAGCTTTCTGATCCACCCACCCATCCACCCATCTATCCATCCATCCATCCATCCATCCATCCATCCATCCATCCATCCATCCATCCATCCATCTATCCACCCATCCACCCATCCATTCATCCATCCACCCACCCACCCACCCATCCATCCATCCATTCATCCATCCACCCACCCACCCACCCATCCATCCATCCATAGCTAATAGTACCTGATAGTACCTGGTAGTAGCTGATAGTACCTGGTAGTAGCTAATAGTACCTGATAGTACCTGGTAGTAGCTGATAGTACCTGATAGTACCTGGTAGTAGCTGATAGTACCTGGTAGTAGCTAATAGTACCTGATAGTACCTGGTAGTAGCTAATAGTACCTGATAGTACCTGGTAGTAGCTGATAGTACCTGGTAGTAGCTAATAGTACCTGATAGTACCTGGTAGTAGCTGATAGTGCCTGATAGTACCTGGTAGTAGCTAATAGTACCTGATAGTACCTGGTAGTAGCTAATAGTACCTGATAGTACCTGGTAGTAGCTGATAGTACCTGCCTGCAGCACCAGAAGACCCAGAAAAACGTGTGTCTCCGCCCTAGCTGCGCCTGTCTTCCTCTTCCTCCTCTGCTCGCGTTATGACGGATTCTCAGATGTTTAATGAGGTTTGAGGTCTTCAAACACACACACACATCAAACTGCATGTCGTTGCTGTTTGTGGAGCTGAAATATCTCCACTCATCACTGCATGTTGGATCACTGAGCAGTGAATGAACCGCTGCATCTTGTTTCGCATATGGAAGGCGGAAGAAGTAGTTCCTACCTATCCTGAAAGTTTAGTTATATAAATGTTGGTATAGGAGAAATAGATATGTCACTATTGATTCGCACATGACTACTATTTATTCTTCTCAGATACTTAAACCGTAGGCTTGATTTTACTTACCCACTTATTCATTTATTTGTTTATTTGTTTCATCGGTGTGTGTATGTTTTAGAGTGAGAAATCAGAGATGTGGCGTAAGAGCATGTGAAGCCACTCAAATGTGTGAGTCTCACGAGTTTCATCTCCAAGTCAGCCGACTGCCTGTGTATGTGCGTGATGCTGACCACTGGTCTGTTACAGCCTTATAAGTCTGGACAAAGTGTAACATTAATTAACATTCATCGATAAAACTTCATTTTACTAAACTTTGTTGATGTAATCTCAACAACAGATGAATAACTTGTCAGGTACAGTTTTGCTCCAGCATTTCACATTAACTTTTCTGCAACAGCCACTAACAAGTGTTAGTACACTAGTTAGCACTGCTAGTTAGCCTTGTTGCGACTATCTGGTCCTATCATTTTAGTCGCTCTGGGTGCGGGGGATCCTGGTCATAACGCGCTTCATTAAACCAATGTCCAGACTGAAAGGTAAGTTTGGGGTGCATTCCCATTTTTTGAATGAATGAATGACAAACTGAAGTCCAGGATGGACTACAGCAACAGGATGGATGGATGGCGTCTGTCTGAGTTTATGGCAGGGATGGAGGTATAGTGAAAGGTGGTGGAGAAGTGTTAAGGAGAGCAAGAAGCGATGGAAGCGTTCAGAAGTGGTAAAAACCGTGCAACTTCCCATTATCCAAGCACACCGTGCACTATCACCTCCATGCCTATACGCACTTCCCCTAAACACCTCCACCAATGGTCGAGGGAAATATAGGTCACCTGTGCCATTCCAAACATAAACAAACACCACCACCTGAACCAAACAGTGAATAGAAATAATGGCTCCTACACACTGGCCCCAATTGTGTAAACAGCACAATTTACCAAACACCACAGAAAGGAGCCTTAAAGGTACCAAACACCGTGAAAAGAGCCCTTAAAGTGTGTAGCCCCAAGTTTCTTTTTCCCTTTTAAACTGCTTCATGCAGGAGAAAGATCTTGGCAATGGGTCCTCACTAATCCGTCTTTATCTGAGTATTAATAATCATTCCCAGGATCCAGGAACCAAGAGGAGCGGTGGGGTGAGCGCTTCCAAATCATCCACTTCTTTTGAAACCTTTGTGATGGGGCGGTCATTGAGGATGGCTTCCACTTCACATAAAATGGTTTGAAGATTCTCATCATCTAATGTCTGTTGATGTGGAACGGAGAACAGCACCTTTCGGACTATTCTGATGAGACGCTCCCACACACCTCCATGATGGGATGCGGTAGGTGGATTGAAAATCCAGTCAATCTCCTTTTACAACAGAGCTTGGTGGATTTTGGTATGGTCTACCGCTGCCAAAGCCTCCCTAAATTCACGCTCTGCATCAATAAAATTTGTGCCATTGTCTGACCTCATTTAATGTACTGGATCTCTCCGACATATAAAACATCTTCTGGCATTGATACAGGAGTCAGTTGTCAATGAATATGTCACCTCCAAATGTACAGCTCGGCTGGCCAAGTCAGTAAAGATAACCCCAAATCTTTTGACCACTGCTCGCCCTCTCTTAACCTCAATAGGCCCAAAATAGTCCACTCCTACATTGGTGAAAGGCGGCAAGTCTACACAAATTCGTTCCTCAGGCCCAATAGCGGTTATATGCAGAACATGCATATTTCATATTTTATTGATATTTTTATGTGATTTTCCCCCATCGCCTTGGCGCCCCCTCCTGGTGCAGCGCCCCATGCGCCGCATATATTGCATACCCACTTTTTGCACCACTGCCAGTGGATCTACAAAATCACCAAACATTTGACCCCAGGTCCACATTATGAAGAGAGTCATTTTACAAGGTCTAGAAGTTATTGTAAATGTTCACAAGTGTACATTTCCACATTGGTGTGGTAGCCTAATCATGACCATCTGAACTGACTCATATGGTGGCCCTGAACTGTCACAGCAACACAAAGTCACAACACTTCACAATAAACCGCAACACCAATACAAAAGTATTTTGTGCAGCCTACGGTTGCATTAACCGGCGCAATATAATACTTACCTTTTAAAGCCTACCTGTGGGGACAAGTTGGTATACAGTGTCCTTAAGTACCCTCAAAAAATATATGACTCACTGTCCCCATCAAACAGCTCTCAAAGTGTGTTAATGTTTTTGATAATTATTATTATTTTTTTTAGGAGGCTGGAATAAGGGCATTTTTCGCGGTCTGAAAAATGGGTCAGGCACCAAGTGAGTCAGGCAATGTGGCAGCACGAGACTTATCAATTGCGGACATTCACGCTGCTTTAATGGCAGAGTAAGAGCCTCTATCCCTATTTGCAAACATTTCTGCAATCATATGTGACCACAGCACATTGCTAAAACCCAATTTGGAATTGAGAACCAACATTTCATGCTTTGTCTTTGTTGTCTCTGTATCACTCAATGTAAGGCTGCATGACATTGCAAAACTACCCTGGAGTTTGAGTGCCAGCACACCCAAGAAATTGTGCAAAACAGTTCTTTTTTCAAAAGTTTTAGTTGCCTGTGTGTGTGTGTGTGTGTGTGTGTGTGCGCATGCTTGTGTGTGCGTGTGTGTAACAGAGATAAATTCACATGTTTAAACTTGTTTATTAACGTGTCAAAATGTGACTCTGCCAAGATGGCGATGGTAGGAACCGCCCAACGAGCTTCACTTTTGCTCTTCAGAAACCTACGGATTACGTCACAGAGGCTCCGTCCATCTTTTATATACAGTCTATGACTAGGACTTAAAATCGTTCACTTCCTGTATCGTAACATCTATCAGCACTCAAATTGTGCTGTGTGGAAAAAAAAAGGTCTAACTTAAGTTGTGACTTTGTATTGCTGTGACTCTTCAGGGCCACCGTAGACTCACCTCTGAAATCACATCTATTAAATTAGAAAGATAGAAAAGATAGAACAAGTTATCCCTTTACCTTGGAAATGTTTTACATTTAAACATAAAATTTGTACAAATTGGAATTACAGTTGCTTGTAATAAAATATTACAGTTAATATCTTTTATATTCTATTTTCATATTTACCAAATCCTTTCTAGTCAGGTTGGACCCTCTGGTGGGCAGGTTTGGGCCCCCGGACCGTATGTTTGACATCCCTGATCTTGATGACGTCCACATGACTAAATGCATTGAGTTGCTGCCCTGTGATTGGCTTCTTAAATATTTGCCATAACAGGTGGAGGTAATCAAGTGGTTGGAGGTTTTGATCTGTCTTCCATTCAGCATGAGATAAAACTTATTAAATATCAATATTAATATTTATTGGAAATAATCCTGATAAACAGACCACACAAATACCACGGATGTAATTTATGGTCCAGTCCTGCGGTCTGGATACTTGTCTAAACTCTTCTAGAAACCACCAGTATGCCCAGCGGATCCCAGCTCATACTTGGGTCCAGCTGTCTGAGGGATGGGGGGTTAATAATGGTCCTAACTCCAAACAAACATGAGACATTTGGACCAGAACTTGTGATTCTGTTCATTTCTTTTGTCCCTTTGTGAAACTTATGAGGGCAGAGCTAGAGGCCGGTCTAGGAGGGGGAGGCGGGTCCAGCTCCAGTTCCTGCAGCCTGGTTACCAAACCTCTTCCCTCCGACTGGAGGAACAAAAGTTCTGCAGGACCCGAGCTCGGTCAGGTTCTCAACGTAAAACCGAACCTTCGCTTCATGATGCTGGACAGCCATGTTCTCCCTCTGCTGCTGTGTCTGCTCTGCACCGGAACCGGGGCTGCCGGTAAGTTTGGATCAGTTGGACTCAGTGTTGTCTACGTGTGTTTCAGCTGAATCCGAACCAGCTGACCGAGCCGTGGTGTCAGCTGGAACCGGTTCTTTGGTCCGGACTGTCGCCAGCTACACATTTTTGCAAAGCAGCCGTTTGGCGCTGAGCCCAGTTAGCATCGGAACCACTAACCCGGTTCTGTGTTCGGATCGTGTCGGTGATTCGGCTCGTTGCCTCTTTCCGTCTTAGATAAACACACCGTCTGAAGGTCCGGTTGGTTTTGAAGATGCCGGTTTGACACACGTCTGAACCGGTACCGGTAGCAGTGCTGCAAACCTCACCAAGTTTAACTCTCTGACCTTTGTCTGCTGGACAAACCGGGAGCTGATTAAATAAAACTTAAAAACTAACTGAGGATCTAAACTGGGATGTTGTTCTGGGTGGGTTCTGTTTAGTTCTGGTGGGTCTGATAAGGCCTCAGAGCTTTTTAACCAGCTGGGCTGACTGTAGATCAGTGTATGAACAGGAACCAGGTCCCTGTCAGAGCCTCTGCAGTATGCTGTAAAAACGTGTTAGTAGTTTAAAACTATGATGGAAACTGAATTGAATGTAGCTGTTAACCACATTCAGGTCAAATCTAACCTTAAATCGAAGCGTTATGTTGAAATGATTTATGTTAAATGTAAATATTAAGTCTAAATCTAGATGTTTAAATATAATTTCTGACAGAGCATGACAATTAACTGTAACACAACAAGGAATCATAAAGTTATATTAATAGTAGTAGAGTTCCTTCTAAGCACAAGTGGCTTTCTGCTTCTGTTTATTTCTGAACGTCTCCCAAAATGCAACTGTGAAAACTGAACAAAAAATATTAGAAGGAAGATACAAATGGTGCCAGTATAACATAAAAATAACAAGCAGAGCATGCAAAATAACATAAAATCAAAGTAAAATACAGACAATAAACAAGCAAACCTCATTGGCTGCACGTTTCTTCCAAGGGAATACCGCTATGGAGCAAAATCAGGGCCAAAATATTTATAAAAAAGACTTTGAAAACCATTGAGAGGCAGGCCCTGGACAGGTCACTAGTCCATCGCAGGGCCATCAAATTTCATTTCAATGAGAATGTTTTGCATTTTTTAAACACATAATTTTTTTTTTTATTTTATTATTTTTTTATGCAAGTTTAAAATTCCTCTTTTGGCCCTGAGCTGGCGTGATGGGCGGGGTTACAGAAGAAAGGGGTGTGGAATCATGACTGACAGCACAACACAGGAGGCTGAAGGCGTTCCCTCGATCATGTTGCCTACTGTGCTACTAGGTGACTTGGGTGAAATAAACATGGTAATTAACTCTGCACATATGATCCTTATGATCTTATGCATTGCAAAGAAAACTATCCTTGTGAACTGGAAAACCTGCCTTCTCAAAGAACCAGTTAGCTAAATTTCACTCCCTTTGGTCCCCTGTGATTAGGGCCATCACTTACTGTAGGTAGGTGGAGGATTGTGACCTTGTCGCTTTGGGGGTTGGATATTGGACGGGGCTACCCTCTGGCTGCGGATCCCTGGTGGTTTCCCATGGTGGGGATCTGAACTGCTCTGCTGTTGGGGCGGCTCTGTGCACGGCCCTTTGGGGGTGGGGTCGGCCTTGTGGCTGTGGGCGTGGCCACTGGTGAGGCCTGGGTCGGTGGGTGTTGGCCCTTGGCCAGTTGGCAAGACTGTACTGGGGTGGGCTGGGTTGGGATTGTGGGCTCTAGTGGCTGGGGGTGGAGGGGTCAGATGTTGCTGGGGGTTCTGGGCCTGCCCGGGTGGGCTGCCATGGGGTGGGCTGGTGCATGCCAGCTCATGATGGCAGCTCATTGGCTGCGGTTTTGTGTGTCCTGGTCATGGGGGACGGCTGCTCCTGGCCTATCCTGCCATAGGGGGCCTCCTGGGGAACAGGAGTGCTTACTGCCGCCAGGGCTCATCCTCTTTGTTTGCTTCCCTCTAGTCCTACACCCCCTTTCCCTTCTCATTCCCCGCTCTCTCTCACACACGTAGGGTCTTAGGAGGCGTGCACGTCGTGCTGGGTGGAGCAGAGGGGCCATCTAAGTGGTCTCCTTGGCTGCATCGAGAGCCCGAAAAATGGCGGCACACTTCCAGGTTACTCTAGACGTTCAATAGTTACAAACATCAGATCAGACTGCGTTCTTCGCCAATGCATTGCATTCATTTTCAGAGGGAAGTCTTATAAGTCACGAAAACGCATGTACATTCTGTCTGACGTCCTGCAGTAAAATAATTATATCTGTTCAATGTGGTGTTTTTGTTTGAATGTATTTGGCCTTATAGACATTGTCTTTTTACTCCATGGCCTCCCAGCTTTTTTGTTTAGTTCGAATAAGTGTGATCACGGTCTTATATTATTTATTTCAGTGTACTGATCAAGTGCATTGTTATTCGTATATTCATAGAATTTTATGTTCAGTATGACTTACATTAGTGGAAACGTATTAAAAAAATCAATAAAAAGGTATTGTTCTGTCACTTCTGTAGACATAATGTGCCTCACACAGTTTCTTATTGTTGCTTATTCGTGCAGCTATATTAAAATCCTTACTGCCGACCGTTACAAGCCACCTCTTCCCTACGTTCTGGATCCCTCGGTAAATCCATACATTGGGAAGCTCCTCTCAGACCGGATGGAGCATCCAAATGCTGAACAGTTCACCATGATTGACTGTTTTCTTGTCTGTAAAATGTTATATATAACCAGTACATATAATAGAAAATCACAGAGTAGTTTACCTGTTAGGTAATTATCCAGAGCCTACTGGCTTTTCTCCATTAAATTTTATTTAAACTGTTTAAATATTTATTAAAACTGCCTTGTCCCCTTTTGCTTTTCATGTTCCATCAATAACTGACTAATAATCACCTAAATCTGATTCCTAATTAACTTATTTCACCGATTCATGTTCACTTATTTGGTAACACTCATTGATATTAGCTCATGTTACAGTTGTTCTACATTAAGTTCTGTAGCTAATTTAGCCATTACTGTTAGGCCTGTCACGATAAGCAATAGGTCAATTAATTACACGGTAAGAAAAAATGAGCGCGATGAGTTTGCCGGCTGCGATACTTTACGTTTATATTTATTTATTTTTTCCTCTTTCTATCTCACTTTACCATAGACTGTGTATGACAACAGGTTTCACTATGGAGCATCCCGACTGAACGCTCTTGTTTCTTGCAGGATTATCTCTCATGTCATACTGGACAGCAGCATGTTGCAGCACAAGACCGTGGTGAAGCACTTGACTGTCCGAACCGGTACGCCGCATTTGTTTACAGGGCTGCTCACTCTCACGCATCAGCCGTGAGACTCGCGCATTTCAGTGGCTTCTCACGCTCTCACGCTAAACCTCCAATTTCTCACGCTACAATACACATCAAGAGCAATTCCTGCTAATCGAGAGGTTCGGGATGATTCTCAGTGGGTCGCATTACTTTTGGGCCGGTGTCCCAGCGCATGTGGAAAAGCACAGCAGTCTGACACGCAGCAACAGCAAGGATGCACAGATTTTTTTTCTAGTTTTTTTAATACAATGGTCTTAACTAGCAGTTTTACCGGTTTACCCTGTCTGAGTTCCATGTTTAATATTTTTTTATTTTGTGTTTTGAAGGGCAGTTTTGTTTACAGAACAGATGCTTTTTCTATCATACTTATTGTTTTTGCTTGTGTTTGGTTTTCATTTGTTGTTAATGAGACTGAGAGTCCGTTCTATTTATTGTTTTTGTTTTGTTATTTAACATTTCTTCCAGTTCCAGTGTAAAATGTTCTTTAGAAATAAAAGTTTATTGATCTTTGAAAGGGTGTACTTGCATTATTATGGCATTGTCATTATATTAGTTGAAAATGGTCTCAAAATGACAACATTATCACTTTGTGCTGTGTTATCGTTTATTGCAATAATGTCAGAAAAAATTTATCACACAGCAAAATTTGTTGTCCCGACAGGCCTAATTACTGTCATTTTTTAAAAAATTCTTTTTTCAGGAGCAGCAGGCAGGAACACTGACCTCCATCAGTTTGTCATTTTTCCTTCTCCAAGGTTTATTTTTATCATTTCATTATACAAACTGAAACTGATTTATTTACTATATTGCCTTGCCCTGTTGTCTTATATCATTAAAAAGTTTGTCTTATATCATTAAAAGGTTTCCCTTGTTTTCTTGTCCTGTCGGTGCCAGTCCCACCAGCAGGTCAAGTAAATTTTTAGTTAAACCAAGTTCTTACTCAGTGAGACTTTTCCTTTTACATTCAAAGTAAAGCAGCTTTATTTGTACAGCACAATTCAACAACATGGTGATTCAAAGGACTTGACAAAGACATTAAAAACATAAGAATATGTGAAGCATAATTTAAAATAAAAACAAGACAAAAAGGGAAGGACATAAACTAAGCATGATCAAGTTAAAAAAAATCCAGCTTAAGAGAGACGATGCAGATTTGGACTTTTAAATACAAACTATTGAAATGCTGCTGAGAGACAGAGTCCTGTCTGAAGGGGATCTTCGGTGTTGTCTGCATTGTGTCTTTGACTTCAAGTCCATACTGCTGAGATAGGGCTGCTCAATTATGGGAAAAATGATAATCGCGATTATTTTGATTAAAATTGAGATCTCGATTATTTAACACAATTATAGATAAGAGGGGGGGGTGACATTTGAAGTGTTTACTGTGGTAATGCCGACCAGTTTCTTTCCACCAGGTCCCCATAGATGTTGTTTGTCTCAGACCAGCAGCTATGTTCCACCTGGTGTGATCTGGAAAAAAATAGTCTGGAGACATTTCGTTTTCACGTTGAAATCCGCTTCAATAAAATGTAGCGCGACATTTCTATGCGGCTCTGGTGCGGCTTTACCACAGGTCCTAGCAGTGGCGAAACATCGGACTGTCGCCACGTCTTTTACACCACCCTCACTACACTCATCATACAGGGAAGAAAGAGACAGTCCACTAACATGGTGTTGAGATGGCAGTGATGCCGTTTGTCCAAAGTGTTGATGAGTTTCTTAAATCCCGGATTGTTCACTGTGTTAATTTAGAAAAAAGTTCTGTTTGTTTATAACGTTTGTCGCTCTGTGACTCTGGGAGCTGGTGGATTATTTAGTTGCGACTCACAAAAATTTAAAATTTTTCTATTTTTTTGTGTTGCGTTGCAAGCCAACGTGTGCACGTCTGTGTGCACGAACGCAACATTTTACACGCCTGTCGCTTGGCTGGAGGAGGCAGCGATTTTCGCTTCCTCGCACAAGTTTACATAGAAAATGATGGAGAAGGAGCGACGCCGCCTCCCGTGTGTCCAGGTGTCTGCAACTCGTTCTGAATAAAACTAAAGCGGTCGGAGCTGTGGGAGGAGTCTGCAGCAAAGCGCTGCAATGACAGCTGTGCTCGATTTGAAAACAGCACAAATCCAAGGACAAAAAATAATCGGACCATTTCATTTTTATGATCGTTCAAAACCCAGATCGTAATTGCGATTAAAATTCGATTAATTGCCCAGCCCTATGCTGAGACATTACATGCTGCCTCACGGCTGGCTTTAATAGATGAAAGTAAGCCGTAACGAGGTAATCATTTAACCTTACAAAGTGAATTGTAAGGACGGTTAGCAGTAAGAAATATAGAGGCTAATGAGAACCATCATGTCTAATCTTTAATAAATGCTAGCTTGTTGGTTGAGATGAATATTTCCCTCCAAAAATGTATGAAATTATTGTGCTGGTTACACTTATTTATTGTCAAACGTGACTTGATCATCACTTAAATCAACATTAACATAATAATGCATTCAGTGACAAATGTGTATGTGCAGCAATAATATGTTTATTTAGTTTTCACCCTCAGTAATCTGATCGCTGCTGTTTGTTCCGTAGTAGAGTCTAGCAGCGCGGGGTTTGTTTGGAACTATTGGAGGCTCCGTGACCCATGTGACCACTCTTACAACAAAGTCAACGGATGTTGCAACTCTGAGGCATCTCAGAGGCAGCTCGCCTCTCAGTTTTAATTACACTTAGACATCAAAACACAAGAACACACCAAAAAACAAATTTTGGGCGTGCCATGCAGTGCATGGTGGGCGGGGCTGCTCAGGGGTTCTCACTATCCTATGGTCTGCCGGGGATGTCTCCCACAGGGCATTGTGGGAGGGTTTAGTGTGATGTGGATGTGTGAAAGGGGGGTGTTTGTGGGTACAGCGTGGGGGAGGCTGTGAGTGAGGGGTTATGGGTGGATAGATGGAGGGTGGGGGGTGTAGAAGGATGGGGGGAGTGGTAGATGGTGCCCTGAGATTATCAGCCAAACACAGTTGATAGTTAACTACAAACATTATCAACAAACTTTCTAGACCACAGAATAATTTAACAACTGTCACTATAACTAGAAGCATTTTTGTTTTAGTTTAAAGCTATTATTATTATTTATTTGTGTTCATCATAATAATTCTTACCGGTAATGCGGCCATGGTGTGTTTGGAAACAATCGCTTCTCCAGCTGATCAAGGCAGGGTGCATGCATGCGTTTTGGAGGCGTGACTTTGGAAGGAGCTGTGAGGAAAGGGGGTGGGATTTTCTCTGTGTGTAGGTTCAAAATCTGGCTCTCTCTAGTTCTGGGAAACATTGTACTACAATGATTATTACTTAGTCTTGTGTAGAGTTAAAGTGACTTTTACCTTTAGCAGACACTTGCACACCCCATCATTTAGGTCTGTACTGTTGCTCATTCTTACGGCTGTCACCTGTGCAACTGATTAATACAACTTCTATGCAAATCTCCATGTCTCATCACCTGGCTGGGATTGTCTCCACTCCACCACACCATCCTCACCTGCTTCCTGGTTTGCTGCCCTCTGGACTAATTGCTTCTGCTCATGTTTTCCTCCAAAGACATAAGGGAATGTCATCCCTTCAGCCAGTGGAAGCTGTGTTCTTGGTTTGACATCTTGCCCTCTTGTAGAGACTCTGGGTTTTTGTAAGTTGTGGATATTGAACTGCAGTGGAGGTAGTTTTGAGGCTTTAAGGCTTATTGTTTATGTTTGTGTTTATTGGGGACCTGGGCTAGTCAAACTTGTAAACCGTTCATCTTGGTTCTTTGTGTAAATATTGTTTTGTTAGCAGTGCTGTTTCTGGTAGTGTTTTGTTTTGTAGTAAGTGCAGTCAGTTAGGTTTTTGTTTCTGCGATTTAAACCTTAGGTAGCCTGGTTGTTTTCCATTTTTTTAGTCTGTTCTGTTTTATTAGTTTCGTTAATTTAAGCAGGACCTGCTTCTGCTATTTTACCTTCCACCTGGCATAAAACAATAAATTCTCTGTTACTCCATTTGACATCTGGGCATCCCAAAAACAGCCCTACTTGAAATAAGCTAAATATTCTTATTTACTATCAAATTTTCTTGTTTTGAGCAAAATAAAATCTGCCAATGGGGTAAGACAAATTTGGTTGGCTAGAATTGTTGAAACTAGCAAATGAATCTATTTTCTTTTTAGACAAAAAAAATAAGAAAAAATGTCCAGAAACAAGGTTAATTTACTTTCTTGAAAATCAAAATCCAAAGATATCTTTAGTTACTTCCTCCTTCCCTAGCCGAGCTGGGTTGTAACACTCATAAACTGACACACAGAACCTCTGCTGAAAACAGAGCATATTACAGGTTCACAAACATGTTTAGTACCAACACAAAAGGTTTTATCCTCAAAATCTGCTTAATAATAATGTTAGTGGTTAGCTACGTTGCTAGAACTACAGCACAACTCACCTTGTCAAGATGTCAGTTCCAGCTGTAATTTCAGCAACTTCTTAGAACATTTAAAAAGAGCTAGCTTAAATTAACTTTGGTAACATGTTGGATTAAAAACACTCCCAAGACATCACATCCAATTATAGATGAGGAATTGAAGAACATTGAACTCACCTCGACTCACGGCTTGGGCTCTGGAACCACTGTCCTTGAGAGGGGCTGGACCCTCTTCCATTCTGGAGTTGCTCCCGGTGAGAGGCGCCGAGCAGGTGTGGGCATGCTCATTGCTCCCTGACTTGGCACCTGTACATTGGGGTTTACCCCGGTGGACGAAAGGGTAGCCTCCCTCCACCTTCAGGTGGGGGGGAACGGGTCCTGACTGTTATTTGTGGTTATGCACCAAACAGCAGTTCAGAGTACCCACCCATTTTGGAGTCCTTGGAGAGGGTGTTGGAGAGCACTCTTTTCTCTCAGGCCTGGCAGACCGAAGCGTGTTGTGAGGGTCTACTGGGAACGTCTGACAGAGTCCCCAGTCAGAAAGATTTTCAACTCCCATCTCTGGCAGAGCTTCAACCATGTCCTGGTTGAGGTGGGGGACACTGAGTCCGAATGGGCTGTGTTCTGTGCCTCTATTCTCGAGACGGCCAGCTGCAGCTGTGGCCCTAAGGTCGTCGGTGCCTGTCGTGGCGGTAACCCCCGAACTTGTTGGTGGACACCAGGCAGAAAGGGATGCCGTTGAGCTGAAGAAGAAGTCCTATGGGGCCTTTTTGGCCTGTGGGACTCCAGGGGCAGCTGATGGGTATCGATGGGCTAAGCGGAGCTCGGCTTTGGCCGTCGCCAAAGGCAAAAACTCGGGCATGGGAGGAGTTTGGAGAGGCCATGGAGAATGACTTCCGGACGGCTTCGAAGAGATTCTGGTCCACCATCCGGTGGCTCAGGAGAGGAAAACAGTGCTCTGTCAACACTGTGTACAGTGGGGATGGGGGGCTGCTGACCTCGACTTGGGACGTTGTGAGGCGGTGGAGGGAATACTACGAAGACCTTCTCAATCCCACCTACACGTCTTCCGATGAGGAAGCAGAGTCTGGGGTAGCTGGTGCTGGCTCTCCCATCTCTGGGGCTAAGGTCGCTGAGGTGGTTAAAAAGCTCCTCGGTGGTATGGCCCCGGGGGTGGAGGAGATCCGCCCAGAGTTCCTTAAGGCTCTGGATGCTGTAGGGCTGTCTTGGCTGACATGCCTCTGCAGCATCGCGTGGACATCGGGGACAGTTCCCCAGGACTGGCAGATTGGGGTGTGTTGTAGAAAAATTACCAAGAGTCAGGAATGAGTGAAAGTATATAAGGTTTATTACAGGAGAAGTATAAAATACAGGCAATACTAAGGATGGAGCGGGAGATCGACAGGCGGATCAGTGTGGCAGATGCTGCATCAGTCTGTCGTGGTGAAGAAGGAGCTGAGCCAAAAGGCCGAGCTCTCAATTTACCGGTCGATCTACTTTTCTACCCTCACCTATGGCCACGAGCTGTGGGTAGTGGCCGAAAGAACAAGATCGTGAATACAAGCGGCCGAAATGAGTTTTCTCTGCAGGGTGGCCGGGCTCTCCCTTAGTGATAGGGTGTGAAGCTCGGTGATCTGGGAGAGGCTCAGAGTAGAGTGGCTGCTCCTCCGCATCAAGAGGAGCCAGATGAGGTGGCTCAGGCATCTGGTAAGGATGCCTCCTGGATGCCTCCCTGGGGAGGTGTTCCGGGCATGTCCCACTGGAAAGAGGCCACGTGGAAGACCCAGGACACGCTGGACGGACTACATCTCTCCGCTAGCCTGGGAATGCCTCGGGATCCCTCCGGATGAGCTGGTGAATGTGACCGGGGAGAGGGCAGTCTGGGTTTCCCTACTAAGGCAGCTACCCCCGCGACCCGACTGCGGATAAGCCGCAGAAAATGGATGGATGGATAGCTTAATAGCTGTGTACAGATTTGGACTCATTCCGAATCTGGCAGATCATCCCCACATTCTTATAGTCTGTGAAACGAATCATTTTTGAATCACTTAAGTTAACGGAGTTGGATAAAGCTATCATAGATGGTGGATGGGTTGGTATTGTTGCAGAGAAGTGCAGTGGAGGTAGACTGGATGAAACATAGAGAATGATGCTCTAAACTGACTGGGAAAAATCACCAGTATAGAGCTTGGAGATGCTGCTGGTAAAGGAGCACAGCATACAGTCAGTTGTCCTCGTCCTCAGTGCCGGTACTGGACAATGTAAAATCACTAAGTAGTTGATAATATCTATGTTCCTGTATATTTCTCTTTACAAGTGAAGGGAAACTTCCATTATGACAGAATAAAGATTGGCTAGGAAATGTGATACTGCTCAAGAAGAGTGAGTGTTTGTCGGCAGCAGAGCTGTGGTGGTCAGTGGAGGACAGGTAAGGGAGGGTTTGGGGAAGGTTATCCCAAGGTTACAATCGTAATCCTCAGGAGACGTTGGAATGTTCAGGGAATGTTCCGTCAACTTTTGCTGAGGGTTGCATCACTAACCTTCCAGGAACTTAGGAGACATTCCGCGAACGTTGGGATGTTACTGTAAACTTTCTTAAGTTTTCTTGGGGGGGAAAAAAACTTCATGCATTTGAGCTCTGATGATTTACACCTGATCAACCAAACTAAACCACATTTAACATAATTTCCCTACATATGTTATGTCTTAATAAAATCCCACCACCTAAATGTAAACTGATCAGTTTCGTCCGTTCATGTCAACTGAAGATGTTAACATACATCAATGAGTGCTGGCTGCAAACCGCACACGCATTTACACATGACATGAATTATTTTTATATTATTAAACAGAAAGATATTTTAAAAGTCATTTTCAAAATAATGACAGTAAACACTAAATACATTCAGATTAGAGTCATTTTAAATGAATATTGAAGCATTGTCACACAGGGAGCAGCTTCAATCTGTCCTCCTGATGTCTCTTTTTGTTGTCCTCAGCTGGAAATATAATACAACGTCATCAGTTTCCTCTGGTTGCAGAGTTTTAATTCTTCACCCGATGATTAATTTAGACACTCAGCAGATGCCGCATGCAAACAGTAACCAGCTAGTCAACAGCAGATGTTTTTTGTATAAAAATGTCAGCTGAATGACTGATTGACACTGTCTCTGTCCACAGTTCTGGCTGAGATGGAGACTGAGGAGGTGGTTCCCATGCTGCTTACCAGGGAGGAGCTGGATCTGTCCAATGATACAATCCACAGCTATGGTCAATGGATGGGTAAAACCAGAAGAGGATATTCTGAAAACATTGTTGTTTCACTGCCAGCTTTTGGAAGAAACCTGTATTTAAACCTAACATGGGACGTCACAGTCCTGTCCAGAGACTTTGTAGTGGAGGAGAGGCTCAGAGACCAAAGAGTGGTGGTCAAACACTTATCCAGCAACCAGCTTTGCTTTTACTCTGGTTTCATCATCAACCAGACGGACTCTCTGGTATCTCTGAGCACCTGTGGTGGTTTGGTAAATCAACCTTCTTCTTTCCTTGATTTTTTGAGAATGTGGTATTAACTGTTGTGTCAATGAATTGTTTTGAATGAAAGAATTATTATAGAATGACTCATATTTACTCCTCGTGAGAAAGGTGGACATTCTTCAGAGCTCAGGAAATGAGGTTTGATCAGGATCATTTGTGATGTTCTGAAACTACAGTTGATCAATAAGTGATCAGAGTTCTGCTGAGACTGCTGATCATATAACTAAACTATTGAGTTGAATGAAAAATGAAAAGAATGATCCCTTTCATCACCACAGAACAGTCGACCGTTAAAACCAACTCCACCTGCTGATGCATTTCTTCCCAGTAGTGAAATATGATGTAAACTGTTTCGCAGCGTATGGATCTTTGTTTAGATTACATGTTGAATGAAACAGAAATCCTTTTATTTCTGTGTGTGGATGCTTTTTGGGTCCAGATGTTTGATAAATCTGCCATATGTCACCAAAAGGAAGTGATACCGAAAACATAATCTCATAAATTCAGAAAAACTGGATGGAATTTTTTTTAATGTTAAAATAGCTTATTTCAGAAATACTGAGTTTTTTCTGTTTTGTAAAAAATGACAACAAAATCTGGTCCAAAGACATTTCAGAAATTAATAAATATCCTTTGGAATATTTTTAGATTCTTCTCTGTTCAGAGCCCTTTACTGTACTTTCTGCTGTTTAGATCAAATTCACTTACTTTTTATAACCTGCCCAGCTACAGAATCATCCTTCTTTCTTCTTCTACTCCTCTGTGAACAGACCGGCCTCATTCAGATTGGAGAGGACATCCTGATCATCCAACCAGTGGGCGAACACCACCAATCGCATTCCTTCTCTGGACTCAAACACCAGCTGGTGCGACACCAGTGCTCCACCAAGACCAGTGCTGGTCAACATGCTGACCAGTCTGTTTACTGTGGGACAGTCAAAGGTAAGCTGCTGTCACAGCGTTGCTTTCAGCTCGACCAAGTGTAGAAATGTGTAGCAAGCAGGTAGATGAGAAATCTAAATCAGTTTTACTAACTTGTGGAAGAAAAAGTCAAATCAAAAAGTCCAACAACAGAAATAAATATTCCAAAACATAAATACCCATATTTTAACAGAAGCTGAACAAAAAAAACAAGACTGGAGGGCAGAACAAACATAAAGTCACTTCAGGATGTGATTAAGAACAATGAAACACAAAGAAATAAAAATAGTTGTAGAGACCAGGGGCCTCATTTAGAAAGCTGGCGTAGGTACAAAAACTGCTGTACGCCAAGTATAGTCAACTTCTGGGATTTATAAAAAACAAACTTAGTGGGAGAATGTTCCTACCTCCACGCAAACTCTGACCATGGCGTACACATAAAATCTGGGAAAACGGGAAACTGCGATACAGAATAAAATCAAGGAAATGATGAGGTGGAGAGTTCACTGCCAACATTTACCACAAGAAGTGGATTTCCTTTATTTTTTTCATTCATTCTTACACAATCCTTTTGTAATTGTTGTCACAATTTCCGTCAAGACAGTCTCCATTTCCCGCAACTCCTTGTCAACATCGTTAATAGTGGTGATGGTGTCCCTCTGCACCTGCAGGACTTCCTCTGAGGACACGGCTGCTGTGGTGCTGGGTGGAGTCTCTGGCCTCACCCTCTCCAACCACAGCTGCAGCACCGCCCACCCAAGTGGAACACCCAGGAACTAGAAAGAAATATTATTTAACACCAAATAAACTGCTACCAATCTCAAATGTAATTGTACATATTTATTTTATACATTAAAACAAAAGACTACATTACCAGCATCATTACTGTCATTTAACAGACTCTCCATAAAAAGTTACTGTGGGCTGTAGCGTCGTACCTAAGGCCCCAACTGGAAGGTGTTACTGTTCATCACTGTGGGATTTGAACTTTGATCTCCCGCATGATAGACGGATATTAAATCGACTGAGATATCCAGTCGCACATTCCGATATCTGTGGCATGTCTCCTTTTCTGACACTGTGATGACAGATTCTGCCACCTGCTGCCTTTCTGACACCAGTAATGCCCATGCCGTGCCCACCAGTTTATCATGTTTACGTTTGTCAACGTGGTCCATCAGGATCTCTGTCTCACACCCCGAAATATTCCACTTATTCCCTCTTTGTCCCTCTTGAGCCATCATGCAAATGATGTGATGAATATGTATTACAGGCGTCCACCTGACCATTTATAGCCACCATGAGGGCGTGGGAAGGCGTTCCCTCCCGTGTGCCCGCTTTAGAGTTTATTCTGATTTATAAACGGAAACAGGTGTAGGACGTGCGTGTGCATGCTTTGATACATCTGAAAGTTTCCCTTTTGCGCCGCAGACGCCACCTGTCATTTGCTTTGCTACTCACAGTTTGATAAATGGGGCCCTGGAAACAAGGAGCAGGGCTTACTGGGAAGAGAAACTGCAGACCTCAGGTGATAAAAGATCTAACAGGACAAAAAATGCAAGAAGACTCTGACATCAACACTGGATGGGAAAAGTATTGGGATTGTCTTCAAGGAAAGGATCTGGGATCGACTGGACATTCCTTAAATAAAACAGAAAACCATAATAATCTTGTCATTCTCTATGTACTGGATCTTATGTGTGTGCATGGATGCATTCATGCAAGCAGACACACTTGAGGGTAAATTTGTGTGTCCTACACTAACTGGTTTTCTCAGATACATACATGTAATTTACATATTATTGTTAATAAACAGAGGAGGGAAATCTCAGCAACCTTAAAATAAACTGCTGAATGAAAAACAGGTAACTTACACATTACAGAGTGAACATGTAATAACGACTTATACCATGGTCTGGGGAAAATACTCGATTCTGATTGGCTGTAGGGTGTCCATTAAAAAGTGATAATGGACACCTATGAAAGAAGTTTCGTTCAAATAGACTTATTGTTGTAAATTATTGCGCTGACTAAACGGTAGTTAGTAACATGGCAACAGAAACTCGGACGCCAGGCTGCAGACACACCAGATCATGTCTGTGACGGTGCATTGCTGTGAAAGCAGCTTGCAGGCTTATTGGGCTCCGTCAGTCCAGGAGAGACGAGAATGGAGCAACATTTTGTTTGTCCCGCAATGTCCCAACCAGCAGTGGTCAGAGTCCACAAACGTTAAACTCCATCCTTCAAACGCCACTATAGACATGGCAGTATCTTTATGAAATGTCACGATCAACGGCAATGTTGGATTTAATTTTAAAAAGGTTGTCGCCTGTCTTTCTGTCTTGATTACCTTACTCGCTTGATACAGAGTGAATGGTGGATAACGTTATAAAAACGATTTAGGATAGACTTACTTGCTTGATACACATTTAATGATCAGAGTGAGTAAAAACTATTTAGGAAACTACCTGTGGACTTTGACTGTTTGAAACAAAATGTTGCATCATCCTCTGGACACACATAAGCTGTAAGAGCTTCACCCACCCTCTCAAATTATATTTTGTGTTCCGTAACATTAAGCAATCATCTCCCTTCTCTTCACTGATCAGGTCTAATACAACAGCGACAGCCGACCAAGCTGCAGGTTCTGTGTTAGAGCCGGTTACCTTGGCAACGCGTCACAACGAGAAATATTAAATTGTCCACTAAGCCACTCCTTGTGAAAAACTTGTGATTTTAATGGTAAAAAACAACATTAACGCATTAATAATTTATTTAATATTTATTTCTTTCATAGTGACCATGGTATAAGCGGGACAATGCCCTTCGAGGTGTCCATTGTCATAAATTAATGGACGACGCGGAGGCGTGAACCGACCTCCTCCTCGTCCTCGGCGTTGCCTCCTCCTCCTCGTCGGGCATTTTCCCTTACTTAATCATTTCAACATGCACAGATTAACAGACCCTTCAAACCCAGCCAAATCATCACTAGAAACTATATCCATTTACAGCTGATTTAGTTCTTATGTTATCAGACACTTACCATCATCCTACCTGACATGTTTCTTCATCAGAGGTGTGACTGGATGCTGTGTGATGTGTAGAAGTCAGCTGATGTTCACTGAGGCGGCACCGACCCACCGATACGGCTTGATGCCGACAGGTCGATGCCGCCCCCTGCTGATGGCTTGCCGCTGGAGGATGTTGCTGCAGGTGTGGGAAAGCAGGAACGCCCCCTCGTCCCGGTTCATGGCTGTGTGGGTTGGCTTTCTGATTTCCAGGTGATTTGTACGTCAACTTGGGCGGCGTCGGCCTGTCGTTCTGATGAGTCGGATTGACAGGTCGACACTGCCTCAATGAACATCAGCTGATTTGTACATGTCACACAGCATCCACTCACACCTCTGATGAAGAAACATGTCAGGTAGGATAAAACTTAAGTGTCTGATAAGAACTAAATCAGCTGTAGAAAATTATAGACACTATTAACTTTATTGGATTATTTTCATTTATTAAGATGTTTACTTGTTTCCAGCACGCGGTGTCTACACAGGCAGATCACCTCTTTATTGTCTGTTTTTATTTTCCTGTTGTAATTTTATCTGAAACAGGTCTCTATTGTAAAGGAGACACTGGGTCTCAGTGGGATCACCTGTATACATAAAGGTAAAATAAATAAAAAAAGCTAGCTACTAAAACTCCCCAACACCCTATCTCTAAGACTTAATCCTGCCATCCGCCACAGGAACTGGATCTCGACCACTTGTAACCACCATCTCATTGTGGTTTGTCACTTTGTTCTAAAGTTGGTCTGGTGTTTTGTGTTAGGTGTCAAAGCGAAGAGATCAGCTGAGAAGGGTCGCAGGAGGAGGGACACCATCTACCTACATGACACCTACACGGTGGAGACAGTGGTGGTGGCGGACTTTGACATGGTCCAGTACCACGGAGCCGAAGTAGCACAAAGGTTTCTGCTGACTGTGATGAACATGGTGGGAGTTACTTCTCAGGGTGGAAACACTAGTTTTACTAACGAAAAAGATCTAAAACCTCTTTGTTTGTTGTGCCTCCTGCAGGTTGACAACATGTTTCAGCACCAGAGTCTGGGAGTCCGGATCAACATACGGGTCACCAAACTGGTGCTGCTTCATGTCCGCCCCGTAAGCTGCTTCCGACTCCCCTCAGTGTAGAAACTTCATCCATGAAATCTATATCTATAATCTATAAACTAAGATTGTAAATAATTTCTGTTCCAACCTCATTTATTTACCATCATAGGAATCTGTTTTGGTTTCATGTAAAAAACTGTCAATGGGTCAGAAAGTTCTCGATGCAGACATGATTTTAGTATCTGTTTTCCCTCTTTCTGTTCTGGTCTCTGTTTTTGAATGTATAATGTGAATTATATTATATTGTAATTGTAATTTAGTTTATATGGACCTTGTCAGGAGACTTTAAAGGTGGGTTTTCATGGAGAAAAGTCTCTGGAGAGCTTCTGTCACTGGCAGCATCAGGAGTTCGGGATTCCTCGGTATCTTGGTACTAACCACATCACAGGTGGAAGAGATGACATCCCATCTGTGGACACGGCTGTGCTGGTCACCAGGTATGACACTGGCATGGCTCCAGATAAATCAGCATTCATCTCAGCTCTTTGGTTTCATCTTCACCTTGGAGATAAATTTAAATCCCATCACAAAGTTCAAGCCTTTATGATTCTCAGTCTCAGATGGATGAATATTATTTTTAACACTGTTCACACAACAGAATTTAACATTTAACCTTTGTTTGTTTGTTTTTTATATGTCTATTTCTGTTCCAGGACAGATTTCTGTGTTCATAAAGACGAACCCTGTGATACTGTTGGTAAGTTCCATGGCAGCTTTTATCCCTTCAGATCTGTTTTCATCTGCTAAGGTCTGGTTTTTAGCTGCAGTGCGAATTAATTCATGAGCCATCAGGTTTAAGATAGCTCTCAGAATTTGTGTTCACAAGTTAACATCCCTGGAAATTCGTCTGCATGAATACAAATTCGTAAATTCTCGTCTGTGTAAAATCACACATAAAATGTTTGTTGTGTATTTAGTCTGTGAGAACAAGATTTAAAAGTTATAACTTCAAAAATTACAATCACAAAATGTCATTTATGATCAGTTTCTTCATTATGAATTTCCAAACCACAGCTGTGAAGAAACATGTAACACAGGGTCACAGGGTCACAGACATTGTCCATGGAGAAAAAGATAAATCGATTCCACAAACATCCGAACTCTGTTTAATTAAATGGCACCAAGTGGCTGCTCCAGGGAAGAAGATGATGCTGAAATACAGGATGTGTTGTAGATCTTGGTTTATTTTTAACACTGCTAAAACACACACCACATGAACAGCATCCTCATTTTGTCGGGTGCCCGAAGCCAGCTGCTTCTCTGAGATTTTGAACCAACTGGTCTTTTCAGTGTCTCAATCCATTACATTAAATTTAATGATAGCACAGTGATTATCCCAGCTGCATCAGCACCCTCTTCCCATATTTTTTCCCCATTTAAAAACACTTATTTATCTGGAAAAGCTTATACATGAGTAAAACAGACCCCTTTAATCATTCACATTAACATAGTGACATGGAGTTAAGAATATGTCCTTTATTAAACATGGAGTTAAAGATGAGACACGGAGACCTGTGACAGCCGTGGAGTAATGAAGTCCTTTCAACCAACACTTCCCCTCAGATGCATTACACACTTTCAACCAGCAGATGGCGATCAAAGTGGCGAGTCAAATTCACAGCAGACATGTGAAAGTGATTCATTGCGTCACAAAACTTCAGTTTTACCATCCCTATGCTTTAAATAAAATACCTTGTTCACACGTGAACTCAACACTGAATGAAGTTGCCTGACTTCAGTGTCAAAGATACATGTAGCAATGCTAATCTTTATCTATAGAGCAGCTTTGTTAGCAGTCACATGTTGTCAGACCTCTACAATTGGTGTGTGGAATTCTCACAAAATTTCACAAGATCATACCCATACACTAAGTACTCATACGACTCATAAAGTTCTGCTAATTAAACAAGTTCACCAAAACAGAACGGCTTGTCATCCACCAAATTATTTTCTTCATTTTATTTTTTTAGGCCGTCTATGAGCAGTACAGTGTATTGCTGCCACTCACTGTTAAAGGGTTTGTACACCCTAAAATTTGTTTTTTAACTGTAAACAACAAAATTTCTAGAAGATAGACAAACTTTCTTCTAAGGGATGTAGATATTTGTGGAAAATCATGTAAAGTAAAAGAAAAAAAAGTCTCTGGTTTCCAACCTAATGACAAGAAAGATAGAATTAAAAAATATTTTAGTCACATATTTAGAGGCATCGTGGAAGGTCCAGAAAACCACTTGCGGCTCCAGAGTCGCAGGTTTGAGACCCCTGATGTAGTGTTTGTAAACCAAAATTTACTGCATTTTCTTTATGTAGCCATAGGCCTTATTTTAAAGGAAAGAGACATTTTGCGCATAACAATGTGATTAATTGCACAAAAAGTCACAAATAAAGCAATGCTGTCGGGGGCTTTATGGCCCTGCTAGGGTTACCCGTGGCAAACAGGTCTTTAGGGGAGGGACCAGACAAAGCGCGGCTCAATAGACCCCTATGAAGAGTAAAAATGATAGATCCAGGTTTCCCTTGCCCGGACGTGGGTCACCAGGGCCCCCTTCTGGAGCCAGGTCTGGAGGTGGGGCATGAAGATGAGCACTAGGTAGCCGGGCCTTTGCCCATGGGGCCCGGTCGGGCTCAGCTCGAAAGGGTGAGTTGTACCCCCCTGCCTGTGGGCTCACCACCTGTAGGAGAGGCCTTAGTTTGGGTTTGGGTGCAGTGTGAGCTGAGTGGCGGCCGAAGGGGGGGACCCTGGCGGTCTGATCCTCAGCTGCAGAAGCTAGCTCTAGGGATGTAGAACGTCACCTCCCTGGTGGGGAAGGAACCTGAGCTGGTGCATGAGGTTGAGCGGTTCCAACTAGATATAGTTTGACTCACCTAAATGTATGGCTTGGGCTCTGGAACCCCTGCCCTCGAGAAGGGCTGGACCCTCTTCCAGGTGTAGGCATACTCATTGCTCCCCAACTTGGCACCTGTACGTTGACGTTTACCCCGATGGACAAGAGGGTAGCCTCCCTCCGTCTTTGGGTGCGGGGATGGTCCTGACTGTTGTTTGTGCTTATGCACCGAACAGTTCAGCGTACCCACCTTTTTTTGAGTCATTTCATTTCCACTTTAAGTTTAAAAATTTCATCAAGGGCAAAAATTATTTTAAGAAAGCCACAATATAAAAGATAACCTCCCAAAAAAACACATTTTTTACCAGGAACATACTTGATCTCAAACTGTATGGTGCAAGCTTGGAGAACAGGCATTGAGTTTTCATTTAGTCAGGATGTATTTGAGGGGATTGTTGTCAGTCCAAACAGTAAACTCGTGGCCTTAATCCATTGACTGAACTTATCACATACAGCCCACTAAGGGCTAAAAACTCCTGAAAAAAGCCTGTGCAGGATATTTGGACTTGGAGTAAGAGACTTGCTCGCAAAGGCCACAGGTCTTGCCTTCTCATAATTGGCAGAAACTTCTGACAGGACAGCACCTAGGCCATCCATAGAAACATCTGTGGAGAGAATCTAGGATCTTTCATAGGCCAGCACCACACAGTCAAGGTGCACAGCCTTCACTTTCTCAAATGCACTCTCACAGGCTGGAGTCCAATCCTGAAGTGTCCACACTCGGTAGGTTCCAGCTTTCTCACCTGCATGGCCCTAACTCTTCTCTTCTGGCCTGTGGTGAGAGCAGGCTTAGCAATGGAATAAAGTGCTGGTAAAATAGTACCATACCAAGGAAGGATCTCATTTTATGATGAGAAGGGGTGCAACCAATTAGCATTCATGAGGTCAGGCTTTTGAAAGCTGGAATAGTCTTTCACCTTGTCCTGGTCAACATAAACACCACCAGTCTCAATCATGTGACCTAAGAACTTCACAGACCTAAATTTTTTCTGCGCAAGCTTCAGGTTATTGGCTCTGAGATGATAATTTTTCCCAAGAAAAAGAAACCAGGAAGGAGGGGCTATAACTTAAAGAGAAACATACATTGATTTTAAGAGATCCCTTCAGGTATATGAACATTTATACACAGATTTTGTTTAATAATAAACCAGTGTTCAAGTTATCTAGGTTACATGGGTATAGAAACCACACCAACCAACGAACATGTACGAACGTGAACTTGTTAGCTGATGTAGATTCACTAGTTTCAGACTTTTGGACCTTCCAGAGCTTTTGAGTAAATATCGCTGCAATTGGATGGATTTGTGCTTTTGAGGGGTGCAAAATTAACACCGGACTTTATTCTTTACCTACTGATCGTCATGTAGAATAAATGATTCAGAGTAAGATGGTGCCAGTGTGGCTGGCATGTCCTCTCTCTTGCAGTCTTTCTTTGAGGAATATTGTGATATTATATTATATAACAATATGATATTATATGATATTGATATTATAAGAACTGTGGAAGTTTTGACCGCTTCGGGATGATGCAGATTAGAATCACTTCCTCCAGCACTTGAACCAGATGTGCCGGCTTACTCGCTTGGAGGAGCTGTGATGCTACATTCTTGCAGGATGAAAGGGACTTGCAGCAGCCAGCTCGTAAAGATCAAACCTGGTTAGCATTCCATCCTAAACTGCTGCAGCTTCCACACCGATCTCCCCAGGAGTATGTCCCACACTTTCAGCGTCTGGACTGGTACCTGTTGTCAGCCCGTATGGGGAGCACCGTGTCCTGCAGTGTCATCCACCCGCCACCCGTCAAGATGGTGGAGCAAACCGCAGGACCTTGCAACTGCTGCATCGAACAGCTGATGCGAATGCTGCATCCATTCAGCCAACCAGGTGCACTCTGGTCAATGCAAGGCCTGTTTTAAACAAAACCTTTATTCTCCAGGATTTCTTCATTTCACATACACTGGATATCCTCTTTATGACTGAAACCTGGTTAAGTGTCGTTGAGTCCGTTGTTTTTACTGTATTACCTCCTGACTGGAACTCAGTCAGACCATTGGGTGGGGTTTAGGAATTTTAGTGGTTTTTAAGGACAGTTTACATTGTAAACTTATTAATTCACCTGGTGTTAAATAGTTTGAGCTCTACCTGTTTAAACTGGGTTGATTAGATCCTGTGGTTGGTGCTGTTGTGTACCAGCTGCCCAAGTATAACAGAAATTTCTTAAATGACCTGTTGGACTTCTTAGGGGTAGTAAAAATAGACTATGACAAGATTTTACGTGTTGGCGATTTTAGTATACATGTTTGTTGTCCCTGCCAGCCTCTGGTGAAGGATTTTTTGCACATGGTTGACTCCTTTAATTTTACTGTTTGTTATGGGACCCACAAATGAGCGTGGGCACACACTGGATTTCGGTTTACCCGATTCTACTTTGCACATACATGATGCAGTGTTTTCTGATCATATGCCGGTTGTATTCAATTTTTTTTTCCTTTTCTTCTTCTCATAGTTTTAAAAAAGCCGCTCCCATGCGCCACATCCGTATATTGAAATCTTCGACTGCAGCTCATTTTACCACTATGTTTAGCAAGAACATCCATTTTCTTGATGCCGGTTCTAATGCCAACACTTGCACAGAGGATTTGACATCCTCCTTTTTATCTGCCTGCACCAGCACTTTGGAGTTTGTTGCTCCACTAAAACCAATCCGGTCCTGGTCCAGACCCAGGCCGGGGCTCGATGACATCACCCTGGCTGCCAGGCAAGAATGTCGGAGGGCTGAAAAAAAAATACAAGCTACATGTTTCCCATCAGATGTTAAAGAAAACCTGGTGTAAATATAAAAAAAATTGTGAAGCAGAAAAAAGCAGATATTTTTTTATTTAATTTCTAGTAATCATAATGAACCCAGAGTCCATTTCAACACCGTAGATCTGGTTTTAAACCCCACCCAATTCACTAGCTTGGAGGTTTCTAGTAAGGTCTGTGAAAATTTTCTCTATTATTTTTTAGACAAGGATTCTACCATGAGAGACAATATATCACCCCCCTTTTCTGACCCTTTCACCTGTAGCCCCTGCTCAGCTACACTGAAGTATTTTAACTGTGTCAATACCACTGAAGTGGTCTTAAAACTGAAGCCCTCATCCTCTCCTATTGATGTTGTCCCATCGCATCTCTTTAAAGAGGTCTGGAAGACTAATGGCCCTTCTTTTCAAAATGTAATAAACAGCAATCTTTCTTCAGGTACTGCCCTGTACTGTTAATAAATCCTTAATTAAAAAAAAAAAAGCAAATATGGATTCCAATCTCAGAGCTTCCTTTTATGTCCAAAATTTTAGGGAAAGTTTTCTTCCTCCAAATACAGACATTTCTAAACGCACAGATTATTCTTTTAAAATTTCAGACTAGTTTTAAATAATTTCAGAGCACAGAGTCTGAACTTGTAAGAGTTTTTCATGACCACTGATCCTGGTGATTCTGCCATCCTTGTGCTTCTAGACCTCACTGCTGCTTTTGACACGGTCGACCACACAATTCTCATGTCCCGTCTGGAGCACAGTGTGGGTGTTAGGAGTACTGCCCTCTAGTGATTTAGATCCGATCTCTCTGACAGGATGTTTTCTTGGAGATTGGAGGATGACTCCTCTTCTACAGTATCACTGTCCTGTGGGTTCCTCAAAGCTCAATCTTGGACCAAGTTTTGACACTGAAATGAAGACAAAACGAAAGTCATTTTGTTTGGTCCTAACAGGTCTCATGATCTCTCTGCTTTTGACCTGGGTCCCTTACAAACATTTCTAAAACCTGTTATTACTAACCTTGGTGTGAAAATGGACAGGTTTTTTAAACTTGACTGGCAGATTAATAGTGTATTAAAATCCAGCTTTTATCAGTTACAGCTTTTATTGAAGATTAAAAGAGTTCTGTCTTTTAAACATCTTAAATGGGTGATTCATGCCGTTATTACATCTTGAGTGGACAACTGTAATACTTTGTATTCTGGGCTCAATTTAACCTCCCTGGCTCGTCTACAGTTGGTCCAAAATGCTGCTGTTCGGCTTTTAACTAGCACATAGAAGCATGAACATATCAGCTCCAACCTGGCTTCACTGCGCTGGCTGGCTGTCAATTTTAGAATTCATTTTAAGATTTCACTATTTGTTTTTAAATCATTAAATGGTTTGGCACCACCTTACACATCAGACCTACTTAAACTATACTCTCCATTAACGGAATGGAGGTCTGCACATCAGTTCTACCTGGCTGCCCCAAAATCCAAAATCAAGAGCTTTTTCAGTGCTGGCCCCACCCAGATCGAACTGTCCCCCACTTTGGAAACTTTTAAATCCTGTCTTAAAACACATTTTTACCCCTTGGCTTTTAACACAGCGTGAGAATCGTCGTGAGAGTCGCACAGCTTGCCAGACCCTGCTCGAGCTGTTGACACATACCAGTGCAACAGTGCTAATGGCTCAGACTGATCCGGTTCAGGACCACCTTGTTCTTCCATCACTGTGTTGTGTAGCTGAGGAGATTCTTGAGGGTAAAAGTCTTCCACCTCTGTGAATCAGTATCTTGCTAGTGGCCACTGAGTTGCTGTCTGTCATTCAGTATTTTCTCCCTGGGTATTTACAACCCGCTCACTCTCCGTCCCCTAACCCCCCCAGACCTCACACCCCAACTCTTGCAGTTTCTGGCAGTTTTTCAAAATTTAGCTTTGGTTGATGAGTCTGGGCTGTGAAAGGTGTGACAGGAATTTCTTTGTCCTTCAGAGACAGCTGAAGCGGGTGATGTCCTCCATAGAAGACAGGAGCAGCTCATGGATTTCTGAGCTGTCTTTAGCCCTGTTTCTACCAAATGTTGCGATACAGGCCGATTTCCACTGGCAAAAACTGGGAAGGGTACCAGAATATCCGACCCAAACCACCCTACTTTTTTGGGGCCCCTCCTTTGGGGTCCCAGTCTTACCAGTCTGACCCAAAAGGGTGGAGCTTGACACACGGAAATCCATTGTTTGGTCAAACGAATTGTCCCTTTTTTGTGTTTAAATATATGATGTTTTTTTTATTGTTTAAAGCCACAAATCAAGAAGAAAGAACACAAGCTGCTGTATGTCCACCATTGTCTTTAATTCAAGGAAGGTGTCACGCCGCTATGATGTTACGCTATTACGTAGTTGACACATCTGTCGCTGTCTGGCCAATATGCCGCCTACCGGGTAAGGAAGTGGTTGCCATGGAAACACAGCAACGATCAGGATTTACCACACCAAACCATTCCGTACTGACCCTAAGTACAGATACAGTCCAGTCCAATTATTATCCAATTATAGCAAATCTATATTCTACATCAATTGAATTTACAACTGTTCATATAAACTAATTGATAAAAATAATGACAGAGCTAAGGAAACCAATGGATTGGACCAAAGCTTCTCTGATTAAATCTTCGGTCTTGAGCTGCATGAGGAGACAGTGGAGAGGAAACCCTCCAACAGAACCAGAACCAGGAAGGAAAATTATCCATAAAACTTGGTGACGTGTTTCCTTACTATGTTCCAGGTATCGCCTATCTGGGTGGTGTCTGCAGCGCCAAGAGGAAGTGTGTGTTAGTGGAGGACAACGGCCTCAATCTGGCCTTCACCATCGCTCATGAGCTGGGACACAAGTAGGTTCTGATGATGTTCAAATCAAATGAAAAGACATGTTGTTCTGAGGTTTGAAAACCATGCAGGAAGTAAAAATGTTGTTTATAGGTCAGTCTTTGTTTTTATTTTGTTCTTGTTTCATAGCATGACAACATTAGAGGGATCCATAGGTCTTTTCTTTTAGAGCAGATTGAACTGGACCTGTGTCAAATTTAATCTATTCTTGACTAGATGTTCCTGTACGGGGAGCAGGATGAGATCCTACTTTACAGAGGATCAAATCATATTTTACTTATAAAGCACTTTTCATACAAGAAGTAGCGCTTCCTATTTTCACTCCAGCCTCTAGCTTCTGTCTCTTTAACTGTGTATTAATAGGGAAATAAACATCTGGCTTGACGTTGCTGTGAGGAAACGATATCGTGGGGATCTGTTCACACCAGGAGCCAGCGGTGTGAGCCGATCTCCAAGATGTTTGCAGACTCAAAGACTCAATTCAGGGTCTACACACTTCGGAGTGCACAAGACTATCTAGGCTACTGAGTGGCCTTTGTAGTCTGTGCTGAAGCTGTTTACCATTTATGAAGTGAGACATCCGACCCAGCCGACAAGAATTTCCCATAGCAGCAATGTAGGACATTGACAGAAAACCAAATGCTAATATTAATCATGTTATTATTAACAATGTTAAATTATTCTTTAAATTAATTATAATAAATAATGATACAATAATAAATTTATAGGATAAATGTATTATTAGGGCTGTCAAATGATTAAAAATTTTAATCAGATTAATCAGTTTTTATAATCCTGAAATTTGCGCACATGTTTTTACTTTACCGTTTTTACTGTATTCTATCAACAGAACGAGCCAATGCTTACAAATATTTACTATTAACTGACCTTGGATAAACGTCAGATGTCCAAGGGTCAGTAAATGCAGCATGTAATATACTTCTATATGTTGTTCTAAATCATCTCTACCATGGGCTCATGGGAGGGGGGTGGGCATGTCATCCTTTTGAGCTGAGCTCTTTTGGCCCCATGGGTCCATGGTTTGTCGTCGTCATAGGGGTCTATTGAGCCGCGCTTCGTCTAGTCCATCCCCTAGACACCTGTTTGCCATGGGTGACCCTACCAGATCGTCAGGATGCGCAAACTCCTCCACCACGGTTAGGTGGTGGCTCAGGGAGGATGGGTCTCTCACAATCAAATATTTGTTCACACTGCACTGACAGCCCAATTGACAACTACTTCCATGCCTTGTGGTCCTGCACACCTGTCCTCAGGTTCTGGCTTCAGGTATGTGAAGTCAACATGGTTTAAATGTAATATTCCTGCAAACCCCGCACTGTCTACTAGGTGACTTGGGTGAAATTAACATGGTAATTAACTCTGCACACACGATCCTCACGGTCTTCTGCATCACAATGAAAACTATTCCTATGAACTGGAAAATCAAAAATAATCTGGGCATTCAGCGGTCTAGGAATCTCTTACTAGACCACATCAGTAGTGAGACAATGTCACAGTTATCTGAATTTTATTCCCTCTGGTCCCCTGTGATTAGCGCCATCACTTAGTGTAGGTGGAGGATTCTGACCTTGTCGCTTTGGGGGTTGGATATTGGTGGGGGTGCCTTATGGCTGCGGGTCCTTGGTGGTTTTACGTGGTGGGGATTTGGGCTTCTCTGCTATGGGGCCTGTGCCCAGTGACTGCAGGGGGCTCTGGCTGGGGCCTTCCTCTTCCACCTTCTGGATGGTGGGATTGTCTTGGTAGTAGGGTGGCTGGGATTCATGCCATGGCAGCCCCAGTCTGCCTGTAGCTTTTATGGAAGCATGGTGGCTTTTGCATGATCACACTAAACTTTGAATCCTCATATTCTGCATGCTGACACAGTTCCTGCATTGTCCTACGGGTTTATACAATAAGAGCTACCTTTGTTTAGATTTTTTGTGTGTGTGTTTCTGCTACTCTGGGTTTTTTTTTTTTTGCCTGCTCGTCTCTTGTAGATGCTCTTGATGATTATTATTATTGTTTTTCTGTAAAAGCTGTAGGAAATTCTCTGTTGTGTTTCTGTACAGGTGTAGCAGTTGTCTATTTCTTTATTTTCTCTACTTTTCATTTATGTTTATGCTTCTCTTCTTTTTTTTCTAACCCCTCTGGTTAGGTCCAGCAATTTTCTTTAAATTCTGTTATTCAAAATAAATAAATAAATAAATTCTAATTTAAATAAAAATCTGATTATCAAGGGGATCCATAAAGCAAATCCATAAATTACATCAATAAAACTCCCCTTGGCAAAGCAGATTTGTTCGGCACAACACAGCAGCCAGGCCATGCTTGCTACGATGCGAGATGAGAAAATGAATGAATGGTCTATGATGGTCTCGACGTCTCACCCTCAGCCTAGGAATGAGCCATGATGAAGATCATGCCAACTGCACCAGCCACTCCCACATCATGTCAGGTGAATGGGTGAAAGGCCGAAACCCCAGTGACCTGTTCTGGTCCTCCTGCAGCCGACATGACCTGCAGAACTTCCTCAGGTAAAAAGCAGAAAGGTTGTATGCTGTAGAAACATTTTGGCTTTTATGCTGTAATTAAAACTCTCGTTTTTATATAAAAGTTTATTCTGAGTGATTCACAGCTGATGAACTGGACAGTGTTTCAGACTTTGTTCCAAATCAAAAAAACAAAGATGAACTGACAGAAATGTTCATAAAGTCACAGATGTGTGACAGATACAGGAGTTGATCTGTGGAATTCTTTTGATGAAGAAATAAAAACATGTAAATCTGCTCATAAATTTAAAGGATTATTTCAGAAAAACATGATGAAAAATCTAATTACGAGAGCTTGAGATCATGGAGTGAAGGAAGCAACTTAAATCAGAGTCTAATGTTTTCTGACTACTGATGTATCTTGATCAGATGTGGAAAAATTGTCTTTCAGGCAAAAACGTCTCTGGACGCTGACTTGAATAATAAAAAGAAGTTTATTACAAAAGTTCAGACATCAAAACAGATTTCTGCAGCAAAATCTGGAGGTCCCAAAGCCAGAACGAAGACCTAAAGACTTGATGTGTCATTCTGTCTTATATAGGGTTTAAACAAAGAAAATTCCTCAGTCCTGTGTCCTCCAATCATAGAGTTTGCCTATAGGATGCTCATTTGCATGGAATGCATGTTCTTGTGTCAATCCAGTCTGTGGGACAGAGAACCTTATATGGTAAAGACTTAAGTGTGTACCATACAAATGCTATGCTTAGATACCTCATAATTCCCCCCTTCGGGACTGGAATTAACAGTCCCGAAAAACACGAACTATATAAGACTCAAATTAAATAAACACATATGAGAGCCCCAAAAGAAATCATAAAACGCCCAAAAGAGGCTAGTCGACCCATCGGACCCCTCCGGGCCTAAATCCTGCCTAGCAATTCTCACCTCCCGAAACAAAAAAAAAATAAGCACTCAAGGTCACCCATATGTATCCACATAATAAGAGTCACAGAATATTATCTATTCGCCTAATGGTAAACCCCGTCTATGTCTACCTAAAAAGGAAATACATAGCAATAGCACACATAACATCACAACAAATTCAGATTAACACTCAGATTAATACAGTATATGAGTAAACATTGAAACAAAATAAGGCAAACAAAAATATATGGCTCCGAAACCTCCAGATGGGTAAATCGATATGGTGATGATGTTTCAGTCCGCAGATGTCATCGCGTTGACATTCAGGGTTCACTGTCCATGTTTAGTGTCCTTATATGTACTTCTGAGTCCATTCTGAATGTTGGGGCCTCTGAATAACTAACCACCCACCGGGTGGTCGTCCCCATGTGTACTGAGAAGAGAGAAAAAGAGCAATGACCAGTATCGTTGTCATAATAACAGGTTGAATCAAAAATATTTCAAGCATAAGAATGAGGAATAACATAAGTTTAGTTGAATATAGATGATAATTAAGTAAGAATATGATATCTAATTCCCTACTTGATTATACACACTAAAACCACAGTTTTATCCACAAAGTCCTTGCCATTGTCTGGGGACATCCTGTCTGGATGTCCCCACCTGCTTATGACCTTATGACACAAAAACTTGGCCAAAGATTGTGCATCTTTGTGTTTGGTCGGACATGCTTCAGTTAATCCTACAAGTTCAGCAAGCTGTGCAGTTGCGAATAAAATGGTCAGGTGAACCACAATTATAGCACACTTCATACAGCTGTTGGAAGCATGGAGCAAAATTTCTTCCACTCCCGAAATTTTCTCTCCAGGTCTGTGGCGGGCCATAAACTGGTGGTGAGAAACAGTTGACTGGAGGCAATGGTGCAGACTGAGGTGGTTGGAACTGTACTTTATCCGGCTGCTTCTGTGGTGATGGTTGATTTGAAGATGGCAGGCTCTGGATAACCACTGCTTGTGTTTTCTCCTTCTTTTTCGAATCCACCAGCTGTATTTGATTCAGTTTCCTGAGAGTCTCTTGATCTTGCTCTTTCTGATCATGCTCTTTCTTCCTGAACAGTTCCACTTGGTGAGCAATGTGGTCTGTATAAACTGCTTTGGTCATGCTATTAAGACCGACCACTTCTGCAAGCTTGCTTCTCACTGGTTGTGGCAGCCCCCTCTGAGTCTTGGCCCGCAGAATCGATTGTTCCATTTGGTTCAGATCTGGATCATTTCCTGTTACATCTCTCCATGTTTGATGAGTTCTAGAGACATAGGATCTTGGATTCTCCTCCTGGCCCAATGGCTCAATAAAAATGTTGTCAGGGTGGACATTTGTTGGAAATGTCTCTTTTAGAGCTCTCCATGCTCTGCCTCGATTCGGGGCAAACAGTTCTGGGTCGTATACAGATGTCCCCACATAACGACCAAGTCCCGCTTTCTGCAGAATGTCCTCCATAGCAGGAACTCCTAAGACGTTAGCCAAAAGTCGTTTTACATCTCCTGTAGCCAGCTGTATTCCCACGCAGATCTGCTCCAATTTAGAAATCCACGGATGTGCTCCATCGTGAAGAGACGGTAATTTCTCCAAAATGTCAGACAAATCAGTGTTTTGCCAGGGTTTATACTCCAAGTTCTGTCCTCGGACGACCACTGGACACATCTTGCCGACCGACTTTCTTCTTCTTGGGCGGAGGAAATATGTCACCTGCGGCTTTTTAGAAAGCTTCTTCCGCAGCTTCTTCTTCTGTATCCGAAGTTCCTGTAACTGGTCCTCAAGCGCCTGTCGGTCCTCTTGACTGCTGGCTTCCTCCAAATATGAAAGACATCGATCTACGCTCTTTTCAAGTTCTATCAGCACTTGCTGGCTATCATCTTTGGTTCCTGTACTTGTGGTAGCTGGGTAGAACTCTTCTGAAAGGCCATCACTCTCTTCTTCACTTTCAGTGTCCGAGCTATCAGAAGTGTCATCTTTGAGATCCTTTGTCTTTAGTAGCTCTGCTCCTTTTCTCTCTGCTTTGGCAAATATCTGTCTTATGGCAGAGTTGTATCCATCTCTGGCTTCCTCCAGATGACTCTGAGCCTTGTCTCCAGGTTTCTTCTTTGTTGTCTTCTTTTTACTCTTAAGGCTTGGATACATGTGAATGGTCGTTGTTGCTTGTCCCGTTTCTATTATTTGGTTGGCATCATCAGTGACATGATAACTGCCTTCATGGGAAATCACTGGGAGCTGAGGATAAACATCCTGAAATTTCACTTCTTTCTCATATGGTGGGGGGCTCTTTACTGCAACGGTGTGAGAGAAGGGCGTGTTGATTTCTGCCATTAATTTCTCTGTGGCCTTTTTGATCTGCGAGATGTCTTCTCTCTGTTTTTCTTCCTTCTCTTTTGTTGCTTTCAGAACTCTCTGTCGCTCCTTGTCGAACAGCTGAAGAACTTCCAGCTCCGTTTGCCGCTTGTCATGACGTTTCTGTCCTCTCCTTCCTTTCTTCTGGTCTGCTTTGTAAGTAGTCACCAGCACTTGAACTGTTTTGATTACCTCTGGATTAAGTGTCCCCTCAATCGGCCATGGGCGGTCGATGCTTGGCCAGCGCCGGTTCCACTTTTTTGAAATCTTGGCTATACCTTTAATAAGAGGGTTGCTCTGCTGGACCAAATCAACTGGAGTAATTACAGTTGAAGTTTTGTCATGCTTCTCTGACATGATGCCAACTTTCTATAATTTTCTAATTTATGAATTAAAAGGAAACTTCTAAAAAAGTAATATATCCAATACTATGTTATTACACTCAATTTCTTTTTGTTTGTGTTGTTTTTATTTATTTATTTATTTATTTTGCTTTCACAAACCTGCAAAACAAATTTACCAACTTCAGAGGAAACCCAAAAGCCTTTAATTAACAAAAAAATCACATTAAAAACCGCATTATATTATCAGTAAACCATTCTTTCAATAGTCTATTTAAACCTTCGATGATTTATCACTTTATTACGAATAAATGAAGAATAAAATATTTTAATAGTCAATCAGTAGCCAAGCTTTTCTGTCGGAGTAAATATACCATGTACTCTCTGATATGTGTCTTCTAGTATTTATATGCACCATTAAAGTGTGTTATTTTCACTTGAGTTTTAACAAAAATTAAGAAAAACGATACCATGTTTGTATGTATTGAAACAACTATGCATTAATATATATATATATATATATATATATATATATATAAAGCAGGTGACAAGATGTTTGTGGATAAAATGCACACTAGCCTTAAGCAGTTCAGGGGAGATGTGTCATCCGGCTCACAGATGGGTGACTGCCACACCCTTGAGGCCTCGGAGAGCCTGGTCTGTTCAGCTCTGATTCGACTCTCGATCCAAATTAATCATATAAAAAAAAAAAAAAAAAATTCAGTATGCCATACTTCAAAACAATTCAAAACAAATGTAACAACACAAAGATTATTAAAGGCTAAAGGAGGAGTTGACTTAATCTCCCTCCCTTTTCTCTCTCTCTCTTTCTCTTTCCTTCTTTTTTTTTTTTTTTTTTTTTTTAATAAACCAATTTTAGGCTTTGTTGGCCTCTTCAAAGAAAAAGGAAAAAATTACAAGAAATATAAGGCTTTATTTTCCCATAGTTTAAATCTAAAAACAGGAAAAGGTAAAAAAAAATGAAAATAGTAATGGGTCTTCCACACCTCAGCTGCTCATGGCAGAGAGAGAGATAAACCTCTTAAAAAAGAGAAAAGAGGCCTATCTTCTGCCTAGAGGAAAAAGGGTCAGAGGTGACACACCTTCCCGTCGTATCACTGAAAATTCTATAGACATCCTGGGGCCGGTTGAACTTAGATAAACAATCTGCTCCCACTCTATCACTTAAAGAGAGCAGCTGTGACAGCTGTAAAAGTAGTAAATGTGACTACCCTAAGGAAAAATAGTCTAACAGTCATTTCTTATAATCTCCTGTACCCCTAAGTATACTTCTAAATCCTCTTATAGAACTAATGCACTATCTTACCAATACTTCCACAAATAAGATCATACCAATAATGCACACCTTTGCATAAAATAGTAAGGACTAAATTGTCTATGCAAACATGTAAAGCAAACAATCAGCTACAGGCATTAAATCACATCAGCAGAACGCTCACACACCCACACGTGCTGACTCCAAAAGCTGTCTTCACTGCACAGCGCACACACAGACACAAACTTCATCCCTATATTTTATATCAGTACAGATGAAGCAAGTGAAATGTGCATGTTTTCTTGTCACACAGTGAAATAAACTTTGTCCCTGTTTTCCATCCAAATTAGACACAGAAACACATTTTCTCGTGATGTTAAAGAAACACCCTTATAATTTTCTGTAGTGGTTTATAAGAAAAGAACACAAAAGATATGTGTCCAGATATGCGCAAGGCAATTAATAATATTTTAGCCACTAACAGAACATTCACACATATATAAAAGTCCTTTTTGAGGGATATCTATTAAATTATTGCCAAAATAATAGTCTGTCTCCCAAAGTGCAGACGCTCATTATTACAATTAAAATTTTTTGAAAAAGTTCCTCATAAAAGGCTCATTTTTCCGAAGGTTTATTGAGTTACCTCTAAAAAGTCTGCTCATCGAAATACAGAAGCATTTCAATAGCAGTTCATAAGATTATTACTTAGAAAACCCTTCGAAAAGAATGTATCATTAAAAAGTTATAGAAACACAAACATACATTGAAAACTTTAATTTTGCTCAGACCACACCCCAGCTGGACACACACACACACACGTCAGACACTCTAGCAGAGTCACACACACACCTCGGCTCCTATCATACACACACACACACACAGCTGTTCTCACTCAACCTCACACCAACACCCTCTCAGTCAGCGCTGACTCAACTCTTTTTACTTTTTTATATGCCTCACCAAATCTTCTTCTCATCTTAATCTTAATTCCTTAAAAATCCTACAATTTATCTATCAAATTCTTATCCCAGGCCTGCTATGCTTAGATACCTCACTACAAAGATAGAAAAATCTTTCATTGTGTAAAACCTTTTATCATTACTTATACAATACTGTATATTTATGTATTTATATATCAGCTCTGTCTTTGCTAGACTACAAACATGACATTTTAACGTATTCACTGTAATTCAACATCTCCCTCTCTGATATATTACCAACACTCCAAAAATTTGTCAGCTGCTCCGCCAGAAAAAATAAGATGTTAGACTTATTTTATGCAAATGTTAAAATACATCCAGCTCCTCTGCACTGCCTCCTTTAGGGAGATCAGACCATAATCTGGTTCTTCTCACCTCCAACTACAAGCCCATTGTTCAGCAGCAACCAGTCATCACACAGACTATTAAAACTGTCATAATGGGGGACAAATGACAGACCCAAGGAGCAGACACAAAGCACAATTATTACTCTGAATAAGACTTTATTTAATCCAGCTGGCAGGCACGGTGGAGTAGAGGGTGGAAGTGCTCACTGCATGGTTCAGTTCTGCCGAGGACAGTCAGAGTTAAATAAATCCAAAGAAATGAGCAGTCAGAAACAGTCAGAAAACAGTCAGAAACTATATATAACGAACCAGTCCCACTGGGTTCCAGTTTTGGTTTTCCAGACCAAAGTTATTTTTTAGTTTTCCTACTAGCACAGTGCCTACAGTTGTTTCATTAAACCTTTCATATCCAGTCTCTGTCTGCCTCCTGCTTCTCAACTCGTCATTGGTGTCCTTATCCTCCGCACACTTTGACAGTGTCATCTGGTTGCTTAGCGGCAGCTAAGAGTTTCCTGAACGTTCTAGAACCTGACCCTGTGATGACTAAGCAACCTCCCACAAGGTCCACATAAACCGAATGATCCAGAGTGCATTACATCTCAGGAATTGGTGGGAATGCTTCCTGCTGGATACGGTATCAGAGCTGGTGGGGTATCCAAAGTAGTCGTTTTCCCAGGGAACCAGATTGGCTTACAGGACGCCTTCACCCAGATGGCCCGTCTCTCGTGTCTCTGTGTGAGAGTCACCAAGGGAGGTCCAGTGTGACAGCTCTCATACAGCCTCCGAGGGAGTTAACTGGGGCACTCCTCCACATCTTCCAAAACAGAGGGGATGCTCGAGAAGGACTAGGCAAGGTTCAAGGAAACCCGTTCTCAGTCTCCAGTGCCCTGGCCTGCTTCTCAGCCTTTTTACGAGCCCGTGCCAGAGCCCCAGTCTCTAGTTCACCATTTGCCAATGCTTCAGCGTCCTGTGCTGCTGCCCAGGTCCACTCCAGCGATTCAGTTTCTGTGACCTGCGTCCCAGCCCGGGAGCACACCGTCTGTACTGTAGCCCTTGCTGACACTGCCCCCACCAAGCCTTGCTCCTGTTCCTGTGTGGGGTCCTACAGACAACACCACACCTCCTCCTTCTCGAATTCCTGTTCTTGAGGGGTTCCCTGAGTGGGACGCTCCTCCTTCGCCTCTGGTTTCTGTTCCCGATGGGGTCTCCAAGCGGGACGCTCCTCCGCTTCAAGCCTCTGAGGGTGACCCGGAAAGGGACACTTCTACACCTTTAGCTCCTTTTCCAAGGGGGGGTCCATCGGGAGGAAAGGGAGCTGAGATCCTTTAATGTCCGCACCAAGATATTTCATATCGAGGGTTCATTCTGCTTTGCAACATCAGTTGGGGCAGCAGAACCAGAGACTTAAAGAAACTGAACAAACTGAACTGATTGTCCAGAAAGGAATGCTGGATATAATGGACAATTCTTCACATCCTCTACACAACATAGTGAGGAAACAACAGTGAGTGTGTTCAGTCAGAGACTTATTCAGGTCTGAAAGGTTCAGAAGATCATTCTATCAGGAGCCATGATCCTCCAGGATAAGAGTCCGGACTCTATCCCAGCTGCTATCAGACGAGAGGCTGGATTCACCCTGGACAGGTTCCCATTCCATCGCAGGGCCTTTAAAGTAATTTATTTAATAAATAATTACTAATGATTTTATAATTAATCATATACATTATACAATATTATACACTACCTTATAAGAAATATATTTTATTATAAATATTAAAAATATATTTGAAAAATAAAATAATTTCACAACTCAATAATTATAAAGCATTACAATAATTCTAACAATGTACAGCTTGTTGATGAACTGGTTAAACTGGGCTGAACAGGAAATCTCCAGTCGTTATCTGAGATAAAAACATCAATCATAAAAACATCTTTGAACAAAAGTTCATTACATGTTTGAAAGCAAAATATACAGATTAACGGAATTTATCTGGCAGCTTGTTGATAAATGACTGTTTATTCATCTATTAGTTTATTTGTTATTGTAGTTTAGCCTGAACCACTTCACCTCCACAAAGTCTCTTTAGGATGCAGAAACACAGAAATAAAACTTCTTGTATTTTCCTCTTTCTAGCAGAACCAGAGCCAGTACTTGCCTCCTGCACACGGATCCCGGATATCGGCTCCGATTGTCCTCCAAACTCCCAGGAATGCACTACAGCGTGAATGAACAGTGTCAGATCCTGTTTGGGGGCAACGCTACGTTCTGCAGTGAAATGGAGGTACAATGGCCAGGGACCTCATTTATCAAGCTTGCGTAGGAACAAAAACTGGCATACGCCAATTATAGTCAACTTTTGAGATTCATGAAAACCGATCTAGGCGGGAAAATGTTCCTACCTCCACACAAACTTTGACCCAGGCCTACGCATAAAATCTGGAAAAACTGGAAACAGCGATCCAGGAAATGATGTCAAATGTGAGACATTTGTGCACAATCCACTATTACCTTTCACACCACATGTTAGATATTAAAGCTGTTTGCAGAAATGAATCAAGACGCACATTTGGTATTAATTCTCCTAAGAGCCACGCTCAGAAAAAAAATAAAATAAAAATAAAAACAGGACTTACAAGAAAAAGGGAGATGATATTAATAAGAACCTTAACCACTAAAATTTGTTCTGTCATTGTAAAACAAAACTTCATGTTATAAAATCCATCCAGATAAATAAGGTGCCAGTCTGCTGCCAGCATGTAGCAGTCAGTGTGGAAAGTAGCTTTGGTCCTTCATTCCAGCAGAGCGGGACCAGACTGGAGGCTGAGGTCTAGAAGTGATGCTACGCTAACGAAACACACAAGAGGAGGATTTCCTTTTATTTATTTATTCTTACACAATGTTTTTATTGTTCTAATTTCTGTCAAGACGGTCTTTATTTCCTGCAACCCCTTGTCCACCTGGTTAATAGCGGTGATGGTGTCCCTGTGCTCCGCCCACCCAGCTGGAACACCCAGCAACTAGAAAGAAATATTATTTTACACTAAATAAACTGCTACCAATCTCAGATGTATTTGTACATATTTATTTTATACATTAAAACAAATGACTACATTACCGGCATCATTACTGTCATTTAACAGACACTTTTCTCCATAATGATCTACTGTGGGCTGTAGCGTCGTACCTAAGGCCCCAACTGGAAGGTGTTACAGTTCATCACTGTGGGATTCGAACTTTGATCTCCCGCATGATAGACGTATGTTAAATCGACTGAGATATCCAGTCGCACATTCCGATGTCTCTGACACTTCCTTCTGACACTGCGGTGACAGATTCTGCTGCCTGCTGCCACTATTCTGCCTTCCTGCCACCAGTAATGCCCATGCCATGCCCACCAATTAAACATTTTTAAACTTTTAAACGTGATCCATCAGGATCTCTGTCTTACACACCGAAAAATTCCACTTTTTCCCTCCACACCATCCTGTAAATGATGTGATGAATATGTATTACAGGTGTCCACCTGACCATTTATAGCCACCATGTGGGCGTGGGAAGGTGTTTCCTCGTGTGCACTCGCTTTAGAGTTGATTCTGATTTATAAACAGAAACAGGTGTAGGACGTGTGTGTGCACGTTTTGATAAATCGGGAAGTAGAAGTGCGCTGCATTTCCTTTTTAAGCTGCAGACACCACCTGTAGTGTGCTTTGCTACACACAGTTTGATAAATGAGGCCCCAGATTAGGTATTGTCCTGTTTCACTCCATATCCAATTATCCAATCCGATCATGTCCTAACATGTACAAAATGTTTCCTTTGTGACAACTCCTTGCAAGAATTACTTCAAGATTCATTTTCATACTTTGCTGTTTACAGTATCAGAGAAGATACATCCACCCTCAGGTCTACAAATACATGCACATGTACAGGCTGTTCTTAAGCATAGTTACACATTGGTACTTCAACTGATGCATCTACATCTACTGAGATGTTTACATTCCAACTATTTTCACAGACATGTGCACACTTCCCTGGTGCGGGTATTTACACATGTTGACAATGAAAAATTGTTGGTACCCCTAGAAAAGACTGAAAGTAAAGTGATCAAAGGGACATGTTAATCCAAGGTGTGTCCACTAATTAGCATCACAGCTGTCTACAATCTTGTAACCAGTCAGTGGGCCTATATATAGGCTACAGGTAGTCACTGTGCTGTTTGGTGACATGGTGTGTACCACCCTCAACATGGACCAGAGGAAGCAGGGGAAAGAGTTGTCTCAGAAGATTAGAAAGAAAATTTTAGACAAGCATGTTAAAGGTAAAGGCTATAAGACCAATTTAAGTTCCATGGGACTGTAGCCAACCTCCCTGGACGTGGCCGCAGGAGGAAAACTGATGACAAATCAAAGGCACGGATAATACGAACGGTAACAAAAGAGCCCAGAAAACCTTCTAAAGACATTAAAGGTGAACTTCAAGTTTAAAGAAACTCCAGTGTCAGATCGCACCATCTGTCGTTGTTTGAGCCAAAGTGGACTTAATGGGAGACGACCAAGGAGGAACCATTGTTGAAAACAAACCATAAAAAAGCCAAACTACATGTTGACAAGCCACAAAGTTTCTGGGAGAGTGTCCTATGGACAGATGAGACACAAATAGAACTTTTTACCAAGACACATCAGCACTATGTTTACAGACGGAAAAATGAAGCATATGAAGAAAAGAACACCGTCCCTACTGTGGAACATGGAGGAGGCTCTGTTATGTTCTGGCCTGCTTTGCTGCATCTGGTACAGGGTGTCTTGAATCTGTGCCGGTACAATGAAATCTCAAGACTATCAAGGGATTCTAGAGAGAAATGTGCTGGCCAGTGTCAGAAAGCTTGGTCATGGATCTTGCAACAGGTCAATGACCCAAAGCAAACTAAAATACCCAAGAATGGCTAAGAGGAAAACATGGACTATTCTAAAGCGGCTTCTATGAGCTCTGACCTAAATCCTATTGAGCATCTTTGGAAGAAGCTGAAACATGGCGTCTGGAAAAGGCTTCCTTCAAACCTGAGACAACTGGCGCAGTTTGCTTATGAGGAGTGGATCAAAATACCTGCTGAGAGGTGCAGAAGTCTCATTGACAGTTACAGGAATCATTTGATTGCAGTGATTTCCTCAAAAGGTTGTGCAACAAAATATTAAGTTAAGGGTACCATTATTTTTGTCCAGGCCTGTTTCAGGAGTTTATTTTTTTTAAATAATTCTATTGAAGCATTATTGAAAAACAATGTCTGACTTTCATTGGTTAAATTTCATAGAATTTTTATTTATTATTACTTTTGTCAGATTCAAGTTATTTCTGTGACCATTGTAAGTTTTCTTTCATTAACCGAAGGGTACCAACAATTTTGTCCACGTGTGTATGAGGCCTTCATGAATTTGTGTTAATTTGGGAATAATGAAAATTTTGATAATATTTTTTCACATAAATTCCTTTCAGACAATGTCTGGAGGGGTATATCCAACTGATTTAGATCTAGATTTGATTTATAGTGATTTATAGTCATCCTCCACATCTGGAAGAAAAAGTCCCCCTTTATTGTTTGGTAACTGTAGTGTAGAGCAGTGGTTCCCAACCTTTTTTCCTCAGGGACCCCCTTCGTGCATATACTGGACCCCCTGCTCCACCCTGTGCTGAAACCATGCTGGTTTTAGGCTTTCAAAAGTGAGATTCTCACCATAAATAATGTATTCTGGTTGAGTCCTGTCCTTTGATAAAGCCGAAGTTAAACAAACAACATGTAGCCTTACTTTTTTTCTTGAAATAGGGACAATTTGTGGACATTATTTTACAATTGCTCTAATGTTCAAAGGGACCCCCTGTGCTCTTTGGTCCTGGAACCCAGGTTGGGAACCACTGGTCCAGAGTATGCAATCCTTGTTTTTTTCCCCTCTATACGAAACCCGAAAACATTCATTTCCATTCAGTAAATTGTTTGGAAGGCATTTCTTTTGGTATCTATTGAAAGAGGTACAGTAATCTTGGTAAAATATTTATTTTGATTATATCTATGCAGTGATGCAAATCTAATGGCAGTAGGGTCCATCTGTTTAATTTGAACTTAATTTTTTTAGTGATTGGTAAATAATTTGCAGAATAAATATTGGAAAATTCCTTATGCTTTATTATCCCCAGGTAATGTATGTTGTTACTGTCCCAGTAAGATTGTGTATTCGTGGGGTAGGTGTGTAATTAAATGTGATGATTTGATTCTTGTGTAGGTTTAATTTATAACCAGAGTAACTACCAAATGTTTTCAGACAGGATAACAATTTTGGGAGACTCAAATCTGGTTGAGAAAGAGTCATCATCATCGTCATCCGCGTATAGGCAGGTCATGTATTCATTCTTATTAATCCAGATTCCTCTTATTTCCTGATCCTCCCTGATTGTTTGTGCAACTGGCTCAATAAACACAGCAAAAAGAGCCGGGCTAAGGGGGCAACCTTGCTGACAGCCTCTTTGTAGCAACACAGACTACTGTTTATCCTGGCAGTGGGACAGTGGTATAGGTTTTTTTTAAAAGTGAAATTACTGAGTTTTTAAAGCCAAATAATTCCACTGTCAGGTACAAGTATTCCCAGCAAACAGAGTCGAACGTATTTTCTGCGTCTAGGCTAAGGACAACTGATTTCTCTTTGTTTTTATTCATATAATCCATTATACGTAGGGCCTGTCTTACATTATCCTTAACCTGTTTATTTTTGAGAAAATCTGTTTGGTCGCCATCTATTATGTTTAGGATTATATTCTCAAGTATTTTTGCAATTATTTCTGCATGAAGTTTATAGGCTAAGTTTAAGATGGATATTAGTCTGTATGAGCTACATATGGATTTATCCTTCCCATGTATGGAATTACAGATTATTGTCGTTTCCAGGATACTGGTATTGCTCCCCCTTTGAGTACAAAATGAAAACATTTAAGTATTAAAGGTGATATAGTTTCTCTGAAGCTCTTGTACAGTTCTGCTGGGAATCCATCAGACCCTGGCATTTTGTTTGTTTTTAGTCTTGATATGATCTGAATCTTTTGATATCTCATGCATCAATATTTTGTTTTGTTCTGTTCCAACAGACGGTAGATCCAGAGTACCCAGATAATCTTTAATGCTTGAGGGGCCAGGGCCATCTGGTTGTGTATATACATAGGTTTTTATAGTAGCTTTCAAATGAATGTTGTATCTCCTTCAGGGAAGGACACATCTGACCTCAATTTGGCTTTAATGTCCTCCTGATTGTTATACATTTTATTTAAATTTTGTTTTACCAGCTCAATCTGATCAAGTATTTGAGGGTCATTCAGTTTCATATGTTTAATTTCTAGGTTTTTATGTTTCTGTAATAAATAATTAATCTGTTTGTTTTTCCTTCTTTTTGTGTGACGACCACATTATTAGCTTTCATTAGATTACTGCTTTAGCCATGTCCCAAAGATTACTTGGAGATGTTTCCTCATTATCAATACCATCCAGGTAGTATTTTGAATTCCTTCTCAATAAACGTCTTACATGATGGGATCATTCAATAGACTAGTGTTCAATCTCCATGTCCTGAATTTAGGTTCAGTGTTCAAATGAAGAGTTAAGTAAACCCCAGCATGGTCAGATATGTCTTTAACCCCTATTTCACATTTCAAGACTTTATGTCTGTCTGAACATAAAAAATTCTTGAGTACACTCTGTGTAGATGGGAGAAGAAAGTAAGCGGCGCCTGCGGGATCCGTGTCTTTCGGTGTCAGGTTATCAGCTGTCAGGATTCTCTTCCTCAACATGTCTTCCCTCGCCTCCTTTGCTGGATTGTATGTTGTGGAGCCGTCTTCATAAAAGACTTGGAGTTTCGTGAGTGCTGGTGTCTGGAAGCGTAATCCCTATCCTTTTAAGATCATTCACAGTGGGACGTATTCTTTTCTTTGCGTAATCTCTGCCGGGAAATCGTGGTCGATTAAGATTCTGTTACCATTCAGACGTGTTTCTTTTTTCTTCCATGTGGTGGAAAACACCAGTTCCTTGGTTGTGTACTAAACTCTTTCTTCATGTCCGCATTTCCTGCCTTTATTTCAGCGTGGATGGCATTAATGCTAGTGTGCAGGATGTTCATGTGCATATGCTCGTTAGCTTCCCCCATGTTGCCTGGTCCATGCACTTCTCCAGTCTCCGTTTCCTCACTTTTCTTGGTATTATGACTCACTGTTGTCTTAGCTTTCCTTAGTTTATATTTCCCCATTAGAGTTTTTCATGAACATTTATCGCCTAGCTTTGTCTTGGCTAGCGAAAGTGTTGGACCTTTCAGGGAGCTCTTACTTGACACAACCGCTCGGTTCGCAGCCATTCCAGAAGTCGAAATGAAACATTTTCATAATTAGCTTAACAGGAATCTTCCTGCTCCCCTTTGTTGTTGTATCTTTGTTGAACTTCATCTGTTACTGTTAGAAGTTGTGTCTTTGTTAGTTTACATGCTCTACATATATCCCCACCTACTGGGATTGTTTTAGACCAGTGGTTCCCAAACTTTGTCCACAGGGTCCCCTTTTCATCGACAAAAATAATGTCAAGCGCCCCCCCATCCCTAACCCCACTATCACATGCACCTCAATGCTTACAAAGAAATGTACGAAGAAATGTGCCACAAAACTTTAGTTTTGTTTATTTCTTTTTTTGTATATTGGCTGTTACTTCATTAATTATAGTTAAAACCATGTCAGCGGCTGAAGGAACGATCAATTCCTTTGCTATAGTGAGATGTTTAAATCAGAAAACTACAAACTACTTCAGGTAAGTTGAGCATTTGATGAGACAGATGCAGCTTTGGTAAAAACAACTCTGTTATTCAAAACACAAGTCACTTATTATTAAAGTTATCAACAGGTTTTTCTTTGTTTTCAGGATGAGAAGACCCCAAGTGGGGTTGTAACTTGTTTGGCTTCATACAGTCCAATGCTGATATTTTAAACAACACACTGTAGTCTCTCTACATTACCCACCATTGGCCATTACCATTACTTCACTATTACCTGGTCAAGCTTAGGGCAGCAGGGCTCATCATGTTTTCTTGCCTTTTTTTGGTAGTCCCAATGTCTTTTGTAAATTCATTTATCATCATTAGAAACAATGATCAACAAAATGAGTATTAACATAAATCTGTCCAGATGTCTGAGTATATGTAGAGATCAGCATATCAGGATGTCAGAGCTGGTAGAGATCAGCATGTCAGAGCTGGTAGAGATCAGCATGTCAGAGCTGGTAGAGATCAGCATGTCAGGATGTCAGAGCTGGTAGAGATCAGCATGTCAGAGCTGGTAGAGCTCAGCATGTCAGCATGTCAGAGCTGGTAGAGATCAGCATGTCAGGATGTCAGAGCTGGTAGAGATCAGCATGTCAGCATGTCAGAGCTGGTAGAGATCAGCATGTCAGGATGTCAGAGCTGGTAGAGATCAGCATGTCAGAGCTGGTAGAGATCAGCATGTCAGGATGTCAGAGCTGGTAGAGATCAGCATGTCAGCATGTCAGAGCTGGTAGAGATCAGCATGTCAGCATGTCAGAGCTGGTAAAGGTCAGCATGTCAGCATGTCAGAGCTGGTAGAGGAGGAAGTGTTAATGACGAAATAAGCCTTCATGAGAGCTGCCCTGCTCTTGTATCATTTGGTAATAGATGTTACCTTCTGTGTGTCTCTGGGTTTTCCAGCATCTCATGTGTGCTGGTCTGTGGTGTTTAGTCGGGGGAGAGGCAACATGTAAAACCAAACTGGATCCTCCTCTAGAGGGAACAGAATGTGGAGCAGATAAGGTAGGATGGTCTCACCTCTTCATTGTTTTTCTACCCTTCCTTTAGGAACTAGCAGGTGTGCCTAGTTATACTACAACAATTAAAGTAAATTAAATTAAATCAAATTAAATTATATATATATATATATATATATATATATATATAATGTTAAATTGTTATAATTATTAGTATTATTTATTTATATTTTTAATTTATTTTTTTACTTATTTATTTTTATTTGAAATTGACAGCTATCCTCTGGGTATTTAAAAGAATATTATTCTTTTCTTTTTTTATTCTATTTTTTCATCAGTTTAATTTTTTTCATTCTATTCTATTCTATTCTATTCTAGTCTAGTCTAGTCTATTCTATCCTGACACGGACCTGTCTTTTGGTTAAGGGTGTTTACTGGTTTGTCTATATCAGTGGTTCCCAACCTTCGTCTTGGGGGGGTCCCCCAAAGAGCTCAGGGAGTCCCAGAGGCTTTGAACTATCAGAGCCATTGTGATTAATGTCCACACATTGTCCCTATTTTGAAGGAAAAAAACTAAGGCTATGTGTTGTTAATTTAACTTTGTCTTTATTGAACAATAGTACTCAGCCAGAATACAGTATTTATAGTGAGAATCTCTTTTGAAAGCATAAAACCTGCATGGTTTCAGCACAGGGTGGGGCGGGGGTCCATGGCTTTTACTATTTGCATGAAGGGGGTCCTCAAGGAACATAGGTTGGGAACCACTGCTCTGCATGATGAGTGTGAATTGTTTTTTGAAATACCTTTAATGCTTTGTTAGTGGTGCAGAGCAGGGGGGTGCGTCAGTAAGACCCCCCTCCCTCAGCACGTGGATGGTGACTGGAGTCCATGGAGTCAGTGGAGCCTGTGCAGTCGGACCTGTGGTACTGGAGTCCAGTTCAGACAGAGGAAATGTGACAACCCTCCGTATGTCCCTTCTCTGTGTTTGTCTTTGTATTCTTGTTACCAGATCAGGAGCTTTATTGTCAGTTGAGCCCCCATTAATATTACAAACCCCCAGTTCGCTAGGGAAAAGGGGTTGTGAACAATAAATCCACAAACAAATTTTTAATTAAAAGTATCTATTTACAGGTTATTTGTCAGGCTCTCCAAGCCAAACACAAAAGTGGAGGATTAAACAAAAAGGGCCACTAGGGCATTCCAGGATCCATGTATGTGGCATTGAGTCATAGGCCTTTTGGTAATCAATCCAGGCAATGCACAGGTTTGTCTGTTTGGTTTTGCTGTCTCAGGCAACAGTACTGTCAACTAGCAGCTGGTGTTTGGCTCCTCTGGTACTTTTACCAGTGCCTTTCTGTGTCTCTGTCATGTATTGATCCATGTGCCCACTTATCTTAGCCACTATGATCCCCGACAGGAGCTTGCACGTTGTCAGCTGATAGTTGGATGGGACTGTTCCCTTCTGGAGATCTTTCAGTATTAGGATTGTACTGTCCGTCCCTTGGCCAGCCATTCATGGTGGATCCCATTCCTCAGCAGTTGGTTAATTTGTGCTGCCAGGTGCTCATGGAGTGAAGTTAGCATATTTAAGGTAGGTAGTAGGTGTGGATCACATCTGGGCCAGGTCCTGTCCAGTTCTTCATATCTGAGAGTCCTTGTTGGATATCTGCCACCATGATGGTCACTGAACTTTGGTCAGGGAGGGAGCTGTGGTTCAATCTTAGTTCTTTTAACCACTGTACGTCACTGTTATGTGATGCGTCCTTATCCCATATGTTTTTCCGGCATTGTTCAGTCTCTAGCCTTGGTGGGTTAGCATGTATACTACATATTACCCTGCCACTGGGAGTACACTTTAGCGGGGTTAGTGGAGAACAGCCGGTTTATTTCCTGGCCTTTATTTCTCTCACGTATCTCCTCAGTCGTGCAGCCAATGCTTGGAGTCTTTGTTTGGCAGTTTTCAGAGCCTCAGGTATGGACATCTGGCTGTATTTTTGAGTAACCCTTTTATGGTTGTACCCTTCTGGAGTTCTGAAAGTTGACTAACTTCCTTCCAAGTTGCCTTTGTTTTTATTTTTGTCTCCTTCTTACCCTTCATATTGATGTAATGTTTGCCAAGCATCTCCAGGATCAATATCAACTCATTGGTTTTAGTGATAGTCGCCGTAGGTATTGTTCTTAGTGCTACGTTCACATCAGCTAGAAGACTTTCTGATGGTACTTCAGTCATTTTTGCTTGTCGGTGTCAGTTGACAGGCTGTTCGATTGCACTCATGGAAGATGGTGGATTATTTAGTCGCGACTCACAAAAATTGAACATTTTTCTATTTTGTCCCATCGCAAGCCCCCGTATGCACGTCTGCGTGAATGAGCGCAACATTTCACATGCACAAATGTCGCCTGGAGGAGGACAGCGATTTTCGCCTCCTCACGCAAGTTCCATAGGTTTAAGAGGATCTGGATTGTCCACCTTACTGTTGTAGCTGGGGTGGTATTATGTGAAGAGTCTTCTAGATAAACTGGGACCACACCAGTAAGATCTTTCAAAACCAGCTGTAAAATCTTAAAATCACTACCCGATCATAACCACTTATACCCAACTATTCCCATCTGTACCTGACCGTTTTCGTCCATATCTGACCATATCTGTACCTCCACAGTTTGGACACATGATTATTAGTCTTTTTCCCTGGCTCAGCATGCATGTGCATGTGTATGTGCGTAAACAGGCCTGGTCCAGATGGTCGCCACTGCCCCGATAACAGTGTGGAGCACCAAGCATGTGAAAGCCCACCATGTCCCAAAGGGTCGCCAAGCTTCAGAGACCTGCAGTGTCTGTCATATGACCAACACACTGGCAAATCAAAGGGCAGCTTATTGATGGCTGTCACTAATGATGGTGAGACATACACAGATATACATACGCGCACCCACACACACACACAAAAACACAGTTTGTGGGTTTGAACTTGTAGAACATTGATCTATGCAGATCTCTAAATGAATGTATGGGGGAATCACGAGAAGTGCAGGCTATATTTGCATACACTAAGAAACAACAATTCTAACGTTTAGCATAGCAAAATGACAGAGAGAAACTCAGCTAAAAGACTACCAAGCATTGCCATCCAAACCAAACACAGTTCGAACCCCAGGCAATTATACAGGAGTTTAACAAAAATACAAGAACAGCACTGTCCATTGGAACAACAACTCTGTGAGCTAACAGCCAAACTCATAAATCATGCCTTAATTTTACTCTGAGCTCCTGAATGACTAAGCTTCTCACCCTAAGGGAGAGGTAGACACCGTGCAGAAGACAATACATTTCCGCCACTTATATTCATTCTTTCGGTCAGCTTGTGACCATAGTTGATGGCACCGATCCTCCTGTCGATCTCCCGCTCCATCCTTCTCTCACTCATGAACAAGACCGTGAGATACTGGAGTTCCTCTACTTGGAGGCATTTCTTTCCTGATCTGGAGAGGACACTTAACCCTTTTCCAGGTTGAGGACCAAGGTCTCGGATATGAAGGTGCTGATTCTCATCCCACCCCCTTCATGCTCGGCTGTGAATTGTTCCAATGAAAGCTGGAGATCACGGGCCAGTGAAGCCAACAGAACCACATCATCTGTAATAATCAGAGACCCAATCTTGAGTCTACCAAGCCGCACCCCTTCAACATCTCCATTGATCTTAAAAATTCTGTCCATAAAAATTGTGAATAAAATCAGTGATGAAGGGCAACCTTGGCGGAGTCCAACCCTCACCAAAAATGGATTTGATTTACTGAGGACAGTATGGACCAAGCTCTGACACTGGCTGTACAGTGACCAAAGTGCCAAAAGGTCTGGTACTCCATTCTCTCAGGGCATGGATATGGTTGAATGCCTTCTCCAGGTCTACAAAGCACATGTAGACTGGTTGGGCGAATCCCATGGCCCTCTCCAAGATCCTGCAGAAGGTGTAGAGATGGTCCATTGTTCCATTATCAGGACGAAAACCGCACTGCTCCTCCTCAAGCCAAGGTTTGACAATATGATGAACCCTCCTCTCCAGGACCCCTGAAAAGACCTTTCCAGAAAAGACCTTTGAGGACGGCATGGCTCAGTAGGTAGAGTGGTCCTGTAGTCCGAGGGTTGCCGATTCAATCCCGGCCCGTCAAGTCCATGTCGAGTTGTCCCTGAGCAAGACACTGAATCCATAATTGCTCCTGATGCCTAAGTAGGGAAACCCAGACTGCCCTCTCCCCGGCCACATTCACCAGCTCATCAGGGGGGATCCCGTGGCATTCCCAGGCCGGCCACGAGATTTAGTCCATCCAGCGTGTCCTGGGTCTTCCCCTGGGGCCTCTTTTCGGTGGGACGTGCCCAGAACACCTCATCAGGGAGGCGTCCAGGAGGCATCCTGACCACATGCCTGAGACACTTCATCTGGCTCCTCTTGATGCGGAGGAGCAGCGACTCTACTCTGAGTGTCTCCCAGATCACGGAGTTTCTCATCCTATCTCTAAGGGAGAGCCCGACCACCCTTCAGAGAAAACTCATTTCGACCATTTCTATTCCCAATCTTGTGCTTTCGGTCACTACCCACAGCTCGTGACCATAGGTGAGGGTAGGAACGTAGATCGACTGGTAAATCGAGAGCTTTGCCTTTTGGCTCAGCTCCCTCTTCACCACGACAGACCGATGCAGAGTCCGGATCACTGCAGACGCCGCACCGATCTGCCTGTCAGTCTCCCGCTCCATCCTTCCCTCACTTGTGAACAAGACGCAGAGATACGTGAACTCCTCCACCTGGGGCAGGACCTCATTCCCGACCCGAAGAAGGCACTTCACCCTTTCCCGGCATCATTTCATTCAATATATTCCTTTGGACGTGAGAGGCTTACAGGGTAAACATAATTAGAATTTCTCTACAATTGTTAAAGCAAGTGTACAACTGATAAATGTTTAAGTACTAACTGCACAGCATGCAGTTCTCTAACAACTACAAAAACAACTACAAAAATCCATGATGGAAATTCCATCCCCATTAATCCCAAATTCAGGGAAACAGAAGGCACATACATGGCTAGATGGCTAGTCATGTGACTGATTTCTAGAACCGTTTTTATGACAGTCAATTGGCAGCCATGCTGTAGAACACATGATAACGCCCAATGAAGCTCATGCCAGACCACATACTTCAGTGTGAACACGTCATAACATTCACCAATCAGCATTCAGGAAAATGGTGCTTGCCATGACTGATCTGCAAAGTGTCAGCACTCTAATCCCGGATTAGTTGAGTTTACTAGAAATTTGCATGGAAACTCGTCTTAAACCATTCTAGTTTTAATAAATGCTGAAACATATCAAGTTATATCAACATGGATGACCATTAGACTTTACTCAAACCCTTTGGTTCACTTATCTACTTTTCTTTACACTCTCTAGTTGTTTGAACTGTCTGTCTTAAAGGAGATATACACAAGTTGTTTACTTCATTCACTGAACTTTGTCATACACCTTCCAGCGATAACAATTTACAGATGTGTCTTTGCAACAGATTAAAGGTTCCAGAGCTGCTACCACAGCACAGGAGTTAAAGCACAGAGCTTAAATTTATAGCGCAGCAATCAAAAAAGGTTAAATTTCAGCTGAATCTGCATTTCCCATGAGCCTTTGTGGTCCAGATATGTTGAGTTTTGAAGTATCCCCACCCCCTCTGACAGAAACATAACATGTTCAGTTTTCTTTGCTAATTATTATTATTACCCCGCTTGATGTAGAAAACTATTTCTACTTATTTGTTTTATTAATGAGACACTTTTTATATGAAACATAAAATGATAATTAATACTAAAACTAAAATCTGGGCTAAGAGAGTAGCTACATTGCAGGCTAACTGGCAGAAGCAAACCCCTAAAATGCTACCTCCTGGGTGAGCTTCGTTGTGCATCCTGTGTCATCTACACTGTGGCTGCTGATTGGCTCTGTTGTAAAAATGGTGCTGGAAGTCATCCTCATGGTTTAACTCTTCACCTGACTGGTCGGCACAGTGCAATACATTTAACTAGTCTATGACAAGACATGGAATTTCAGACTTTGTTAAAATCAGTATAATGAATTGAGGAGAGCATTTCAGATACATGCATTAAAAATACTTTTTAAAACATGAATATTTGAGGGTGATGATCTCCTAAAACCCTAGGCCTTGAATAACTTTTTCTCCCAAAGAAAGGTTCTCTGATTTAAGGGGTTTCTGTAGAAACCCTTATTCATACATAGAACCCTTGAAGAACCCTTGATGGACCCTTTCAATGAAAAAGGGATTTTCAGACACAAATGGTTCTGGGTAGAACCTCTGCCCTTCACAGAGAACCCTTTTGGAACCCTTATTTCTAAGAGTATAGGATTGCATTACTCGTTCCTAGGACTACTTTACTCATTCCTAGGATTACTTTACTCATCCCTAGGATTACTTCACTAATTCCTAGATGAATGGGCTGCTATCATCTGGTTCCCGCACTACTGAAAGTAGTGTGGTTTTCTTTTAGGAGAAGATAACTATTTCCTACTGTGTTCCAGGTGAATTTACTGTGACACAGTAACACATATTCTGACACTTCTGTAGCATCCTCACAGCTTTCTGTAAAGACCAAGATTATACATACAGCACATGTAGTTGTAAAGATATATTTAATTTCCTTTGGGTATTTCATTTCAGACAGGAGACAGAAAAAATAGGCCTTGTCAAAAAGAGGTTAAAAAGAAAATCAGATCTGGGTCACTTACATTTGAGCCACTTAGACTGGTGATGCAAACTTTACATACACGTGTATGTGCATGTGTGTTTTTCCACCTGAATTGTGGTCCTGAAATGTTGTAGAGATGTTTCAGATGCAGCAGCTTCTGTTCTAGGTTCTTAAAATCAACCTGCCTTATAAAACATGAGGAAGATCAGACAGTTAAGTTCATTCCAGATGTTCATCAGCCTGATCCTCTTTCACCTGGAGATCTCTGGTACTGTTTTTATCCCCGACCACATCTCGGATGCCTCCATGTGAGGAGATCTGTGAACACAGCAGCAAACACTGATTAGAAAACCCCACACTCACTTCACATCACTGTCCTCATTATTTACATTTTTAATCTATTTGTCAAATGTTCTAACAGAAGGTTCAATCTTATCCAGTTGGTGTTTTCAGTTTTTATTTTTATCTTAACAGTTTTTTTTTTCTCTTCATGTGTGTTTCTGAGCAGAGAAACCATGTGTGCTGTTCTGCAGCCCAGTGGGTCAGGATGTCCCGGTTCTGGTGGCTGACAGGGTGATAGATGGGACTCCCTGTGGACCATATGAGTCCGACTTGTGTGTTAACGGAAAGTGTAAGGTAGGAACCACACCATTAAGTGGTGAATACAGTTGAATGTCCTTGTTTTGCTGTCCAACCCCCCTCAGGACCTAGCTCTAAGCTGGACTTATTCAGCTCAGCTGAAAATGCTCCGAATCTGAAAATTACTGGGGGCTCGTGGGACACAAACAATATGTTGCAGGTACATGTTGATAGCAAGTGCCTGCTGGTCAAGCTTTGGTGCCTGGGCCTCTGTCAAGCTGGAAAAGCCACAAGATGTCACCTCCAAATGGGATCCCCACCTGCAGGGAGGGAGGTCAGGTGTAATGTGAGCAGGGTGGCAGGTGAGGGTGGGGTCCTGGGCGTGCAGATTCCTGCCGTCACAAACTGATGGACAGAAACAGTTTCTTTTTTAAGTTCAAATATCTGTTGTGGATGTAGAACTGTTTCTCAGTTCTGCTTCATGTTTTACATTCCTTGGATTTCCTGCCACAGATCTGAGGTGGGGTCCTCCCCGTCATGCACTGGGACAAGTTTTGAAGTTGCAGTAACTTCAGTCACCCAAATAAAGACTCAGAAATTGGGACTTTTTAAATTATTTATTTTCTAATGCTTTATTTGTCCCATTTACACATCAACAAACAAACAGATGTTAGTGCGCACCATCAGGGCAGTCATTTCTGTCTTGTGTGCAGAAAATTGGTTGTGACGGGATCATCGGCTCCTCGGCCAGAGAAGACTCCTGTGGTGTTTGCAACGGACATGGACACTCCTGTAAAATTGTGAGAGGAGACTTCAACCATACCAAGGGCATGGGTGAGTAAAACACTGATGTCTGTCTGCTGAGTGTTTTTATTTAGTGAACATGTATCACGGCTTCACCAGCAATTGATTGTGAAATAGGAATGTCCTGATTCCAGACTGAGGTACCTGATCGAGGCGTTATCTGATAACTGAGCACACTTTAACTCCCGATCTCTCTTGTCTGTAACTAAATGTGTTTTTTGTCTGTCCAAAACAGGTCTCGTAAATGAGACTGCATGTTTTAATGGGACTGGCTGTATAAATAAAGGTAAAATAAAATTTTTATTCAGACAGCAGCATACAGAAACCAGTGATTAGCACAATTACAGATCACATGTTTCTCTAAATCTCAGAATTAATCTTTCGAAGTTTTAATGGTTTTGTCTTGTCCACACTGGAGATTATCCTCCATATTTATTAAGTTTCTGATAGTTTTTAAGTCTTACATTTAGAATTTAATCGTTGGTTGTCAATTTGACCCCAAGAATAAAAATTAATAGTTTACTTTTGTTTTTTTGCTTCATATTTCATAACATGTCCTAATTTAATTGGTATAACTAACTAAGCATAAAATTATCAGGATATACATACATACATACATACATGTACAAACACTATATATATATATATATATATATATAATATATATATTAAACAGAGTTTCAGTTTCAGCAGTTTTCTCTTTAAACAGCAGTTAGAATATTTCTTCATATATATTTATAAAATCAAATAGCTGCTTCCTTCTAAACACAGAAGGAACAATATGTGATGAATATCAGCATCAGGTGAACAGACAGAAAGCAGGATGAGAATCTCACAGCTTCGAGATGGTGAGGAGAGAGAAATATTCACAATATGCACAATAACTTCCATCCATGCAGCTTCAGTGCTTCATTATCCAGATTGCTGGCCTATAATTTCTCTAACCTTTCATTCTTACCTCTGATTTCCACTGGGTGTGGGCACAGCAGCCGCTGCTGCTATTTGCTGTCTTTTAGCCAGTGCTTTGGTTCCCACCGGGTGCGCCGTAGCGCTTCTTAGAAGCATTCCAGAAGTGCATTGTCGTGTCTCTCCGCTAAATTTTTGCACCAAGTCTATTTTATATATGTTTATATGTTTATAGCATGCACCCAGAATGTGTCCATTTCTGCAGTTCAGACAGGGGCAGACGTGAAATCAGACACGGGAGCAGTGTAAAAGCGTCTGGTATTTTTCAAAATGAAAGCCTTTATGCAGATGTGCTTTGCTGAACCATGAAAACATTCCATCAGGATGTCTCTGTGGTTTTTTTTGGACAACCTTGGGAGCTGGGGATGGGAGTTGGGGGGCATCAGAGCATCAGTCACAGCCATCGTGGGGTGTATCAGGGATGATGGCGAGGACGAGTACAGGAATCTGATCGGTGACTTTGTCAACTGGAGTCAGATGAACCATCTCCAGCTTAACACCTCAAAGACTAAGGAGCTGGTTATTGACTTCAGGAAGTCCAACCCACAGCCACGTCCAGTGACCATCAGGGACGATAAGGTGGAGATTGTAGACAACTACAGGTACCTCGGGTTGTGGCTGGATAACAAGCTGGACTGGACATGCTGTACAGATCACCTGTACAAGAAGGGCCAAAGCCGTCTGTACTTCCTGCAAAGACTGAGATCTTTTAACATCTGCAGGAAACTCCTGTGGATGTTCTATCAGTCTGTGGTAGCTAGTACGCTTTTTTATGCTGTTGTCTGCTGGGGGGTAACATGACAAAAAGGTGTGCTAACAGGCTGGAAAAACTCATCAGGCGGGCGGGCTCTGTGGTTGGCATGAAGCTGGACTCCCTGGTGACAGTGGCAGAGAGAACACTAAAAAAAACTACTGGCTATTGTGAATGATGCCAGTCACCCTCTGCACACTGTCATCAGTGCACAGAGAAGCCTGACCAGTAACAGGCTGCTCCTCCCCAAGAGTAGGACCAACCGGCTCAGAGACTCCTTTGTCCCCCGAGCCATCAAACTGTACAACTCTGCATTAGGCAGGAGGGGGAGAAGGAGGGGGGAGAGGGAGGTGTGCAGTCCGCCTGATACAACACATGCACAATAACCCATACAAACAGTTGCTATAACTTATACGTGCAATAGTGAACTGGGAATCTGTACCACCTCTACTGTGTGCAATGCTTGTTTATATTGTTTATTAAACTTATCTTATTGTTATTATTGTTATATTTATTGCATTCTATTTGCCTCTATTTTGCTTTGTACCTGTATATATTGTGTCTTGTGCTTGTCCTGCTTTGCTGTTGGTGTTGTATTGCTACTGGTACCCAAATTTCCCTGAGGGCTCTCTGAAGGGATTAATAAAGTATTTCTATTCTATTCTATTCTATAACATTCCAGGGGAACTTGATAACCAGCCATCCAAGGCCAGTTCAGGGAGCCAGATTAAGATAGCAGCATTGTTTTGGTTCAGGCCAGAGCATGTTTTCGTCTGCCTTGAGTCTCTCAGTGGTCTCACTGGCAACTTTCTAATCATCCGAATCTGGGTCAGTTTCCCCCCAGCCGAGCCGACAGCTTCTCCAATTTGGTACCAACCCCGTTCAAGAGCTCTGGCGCTGCAACCAGCTTGTCATTCTGAGCTAAGATGGCATCCAGTTTACCCCCCAGGAATCCATCACGTATCCAGTCGCTAACGTTCCGCCAGGACATGCAAACTCCCCTACGCCCGTTTTGTGGTTCGAATAAATTTGGTCAGTTGCATTGAGAGACCAGCTGATCAGATCCATGGTTCTAGATTCAGAACAGAAATGCAGAGAGAGGCTCAGAGATGACAGGACAAGTAGCAGAGTGTGGGGAGGGAAAGAGAAGAAAAAGCGTCTGCTCCATCGAGAGCAGGAAGGAATTTGAAGAAATGTGTTTGTTTTAAACGTGTTGAGTTGTAAATTTGTTGCATTGTAGATACCAAGACAACATCAGAGAACACTGTTACTGGTGGGGGTCCTCCCCCTGAAAACCCGTGGGTCTGGTGGCCTGAATGCATTTTGAATTAAGTGTGCGCCCGCTGCAGGGTCATCAATAAAAGACCAAGCCATGGTAACCAAAAAGGAACCTTGTCTCTATCTATCTATATCTTTCTCCATCCATCTCTTTAGACCAGCTTTCTCTTTCTCTGTCTCTCTTTAAACACCCTCGGCCTGTATGGACGGGGCTCAGCTGATCCCAGTTTTACTGTTAGCCAACCAGAGGCAGTGGAGGTCGGGGTTCCTGAACCTGGGGAGGGTTAATAAGGTGTTAATTAGTTTTAATGAATACCATGTTCTTTTTCATTTAATTTCATGTTCAGTACGTGTATAGTTGTTTCTGTAGTTACATTGGCAACGACAGATTTATTGATTATTCAAGACAAAGTAGTGATATGATGAGTGTTTTTTTTTTTTTTGTTTTTTTAACTTTTATACCAGAATGAGGGCGGGAGACCTTTGAGACATAGCTTGAACGTTAGCCTGCCCCTGATGAGGCTAGTTCTGGTGCATCAGTTACCATGGTTACTCAGCAGACATTCAAATAAGCCACATTGATGGAGTGGAACTCTGGCTTAAATGGGCCAGACTTATCAAGATAAACCCGGCTTTCCCTTCATCCAGCTTCGTGAAATAACCTCCAGGTACACAAAGTCTGAAAACATATGTCAACACAGATGATGTCTCCCCGTCTCCACCCGACAGCATGAACACGAAAAAACGCCTCTTTTACTGAAAGCTCACATCTCACAGATTCCACACCTGGAAGTTTCATCTCACTATGACCAAGATTCACCGAACCAGAGACCGAAGAAGGCCAGATTTATGCTTTACGTTTGTAAAACATAGTCATACAATACATAGTCATAAAATGTCTCACCTTTGCTGTCCTGCCTCAAAACATCTATCAACCAGGATAACACCGCATTTAGTTACAAATAAATAAAGAATAAATAAATAAACTGCAGCCATTTAAAGGTATTTTTTTTCTTGACAATTACAATGTCTCAAATAACAAATCTGACTGAGGTCAGTCCGTCCAGCCTGCTGCCCACACCAGTGATGTTCCATCTTTTCCTTCTGTCTTTGCCAGGCTACGTTGAGGCTGCGGTTATCCCTGCAGGAGCATGGAGGATCAAAGTTATGGAGGACAAACCTTCACAGAGTTTTCTAGGTAATTATACGTGTGTAAGATTAGATTGATTTACAAGTTGCACATCTGTTGCCCGACTTGTGTTCATCTTGCAATCTCTCATCAGAACTCATCGAAGATGAAATTTTCATGGCAGGCTGAATCTGATAGTTTCTTTCCTTGTACCTGTTAGTTCGAGGGTCTGTTTTTTTAGCCACCTGCCTGGGCTAACTACAGTTTGTGTCAATTTAATGTTATGTTTTTTATAGTGAAAGATGTTTCTAGAACAGATATGGCTCAAGATGCTGCTGGTTTGAATGTTTCTGATAACGTGGGTGTACAACTGATGTTTGGTGTTAAGTGAAATTGAATGTGGGAGGAGCATGATCTGACAGCAATTCACCACCTGCATCATCTCCAAAATGTACGTACGCATGTGTCAGAGTTTACGTACAGGTGCACATTTTCCCACCACATTTATTTTTATACATCACAATTTTTGCGAGGGGAGCCGTGTTCGCCACAGTTACAGATGAGACTCCTGATTTTCACAGTTTAGGATCCTTTAGAGCCATTAATGTTTTATCTGCTCTGTCACAATTTAGATGATAATAATAATATAATGTTTTGTTGTTTTATGACCTCAGTGATATTAAAATTTGGGTTTACCTTTTCAACATTAGCAAAAATAAGAGTGAAATCAACAGCTCCAATTTCTTATTTCCTTTCAGCCCTGAAGGACTCCAGCAAGCGGTCCATCAACAGCGACTGGAAGATTGAACTTCCTGGAGAGTTTGAGTTGGCGGGGACCACCATTCGCTACGTTAGAAGGGGATTGTGGGAGAAGATGTCAGCTAAGGGACCCACTAAGACCCCCTTGCATCTGATGGTAAACAGATTCATTAGCAGAAGCTTTCTAAGTAATGCTCGCAGTAGATTTAAGGCCAAAATATATCTTAACTCTCTGTACACTGTCTATTTCCATAATGAGTCGTAGGGAAAATAATTTCACTCTGTTACAGACCAGAACCAGTGGGATACTCCAGCAGGTCATGTCTGCCGTCATCACAGATACTTTCATTTTATAACAAAGCCTTATTATTAAAGCCTTTAACTTTCCAGGCCTTTGATGGACCAGTTTCTTGTTTTGTCCAGGGTTTACTCCAACTCTCATGGTGGGAAAGGCACCAACCTCCCATGACCCTGAGTAGAATAAAGTGAGTAAAGAAAATAAATGGAAGAAAATTCATTACTGACATGATGTAGACTGTCAGATGGTTGGGTGTGCTGGATTTAAAAAGTTTCAAGTAACCCTTTTACAATTAAAGCCTGAGCCCAAAAAAATTTGGATGTAAAAATGTATAGATATGTGAAATGAAAACTAAACCAAAACACAGAATCGATGTGTGGAAAAACTACATCCACCATCACTGCTTCCACAGGAGACCAGAAGGCCAGTAGCTGCTGGATAAGGTCAAGTGAAGGGTTAGAAGGTTGGTGATTAACACCATCATGCTCAGAGAAACAGTAACAAACCAAGAGCTACATCTCAGACTCTTCTGGCCTCAGTAAGCATGTTAAATGTTCATGATCGTCCAGCTAGATGAGATGAGATTAGATACAAATGTACATATGTTGATGTACTTTTTTTGTGTGTGTAGTTCCTTTGCGCTGGTCGGCTGGCTGCTGTTAGCAGCAGCTCTAACCTGTTTCATTTCTTTTCTAGTGTTTTAACTATTTTATATCTTATTGCATCTGTAAATATTTTGTATACAAGCCTTATATACTTATTTGTAACCAAATCTGCTGTTTTTCTTCGGATTCGCTGCGTTTCTTTCAACTAATACATCCAATTTATCGATGTATATGCGGTCCCCTGCATGCATTGTTAGTAGGGAAGAGCTGGTTGCGCAGCGCTGTAGTGTTCTCCAGGGCAGACACGACATCCCCACAGAGAGCTACGGAAGACTTGCCATGTGCGCCATGCCGGGACAAAAGTTTGGGAAAAGAAGAGCGCTTCAGACCTGTTCTAAATAATAGATTAAAAAGACAATTCTTGTTGCAAAGACTTCCTTTGGAGAACTTTGAACATGGAAATAAATCTGGAAGGTTCCTGGCTCAGTTAAAAACAAACAAGGAGAAAACAGCAACCTCCTCTGTCAGAGATCCAGAAGGAAACATCAGCCATGACCCTGACAAGATAAATATCACTTTTAGTGAATTCTATAAAACTTTATATAAATCACAATTAAACACAACAAATGAGAATATTGATCAATTTCTTAGTAACACCAATTTTCCAGAATGAAAACATTAAAATAAAATGGCCTTTGATTCACCTCTTTCAGTTGGTGAGCTCCATGAAGCTCTCCAGCATATGCCCAACAATAAAGCTCCGGGTCCAGATGGTTATCCAGCAGAATTCTACAAAGAATTCTGGACAATGCTGGCACCCGCTTTCTACAATATGATATTAGAAATAAGGGAAAAACAAAAAATACCTTCAAATATGAACCTAGCCAATATTACTCTACTATTAAAACCAGGAAAAGACCCGACACTTCATCCAGTTACCGTCCAATTTCATTAATAAATGTAGATCTCAAAATAATCATCAAAGCTTTGGCCAGAAGGATAGAAAAAACAACCCTCTAATAATACATCCTGACCAAACAGGCTTTATTTAAGGTAGACATTCCTCTACTAACATGCAGATTAATAAATTAATTAATAACAACTACCTCCATGCCTTGTGGTCCTGCACACCTGTCCGCAGGTTCTGGCTTCAGGTATGTGTGGACATGTCAACATGGTTTAAATGTAATATTCCTGCAAACCCTGCACTATGTCTACTAGGTGACTTGGGTGACATTAATGTGGAAACTAACTCTGCACACATGATACGCACAGCATTATGCATCGCAAAGAAAACTATCCTTGTGAACTGGAAAAACAAAAATAATCTGTGTATTCAGCAGTTTAGGAATCTCTTAGTAGACCACATCAGTAATGAGACAATGTCTGCCTCCTCAAAGAACTATTTAGCTGAATCTCATTCCCTCTGGTCCCCTGTGCTTAGCTCCATCACTTATTGTAGGTGGAGGACTGTGACCTCGTTGCTTTGGGGGTTGGAAAATGGCTTCTGGCTTTGGGTCCTTGGTGGTGCACGATCACACTCATCTCTGATCACTCCTCATTCCTCACACTCTGCGTGCTGACACAGTCACTAAGTTGTCCAGTTTGTTTACTAAGAATTTTGTTTCTGTGTGTTTCTGGTACTTTGGTTATTGTGTTGTTGTTGTCTTAGGTTTGTTTTAGGAACTACTTATGATTGTCAGCTATTAAAGCTGTAGGAAATTTTTTGCTGTGTTTCTGTACAGGTGTATCAGTTGGTTGTCTGGTATTAGGCTGAATTGATGGTTGTTGCTTATTTCTACTGTGTTTTTATCGCCTCTTCCTTTTTTTCTATTTTCCTGTTTACCTCTCTAAATTATTCTCCTTTTTTTTTCTTTCCCCTCCGGTAATATCCAGCAAGATTACATAAATTACAGAAATTAAATACATACATACATACATACATACATACATACACACACACACACACACACACACACATACATAAGATTATCAAGAGGAGCCATAAACCCATTAAGTTTCCTTTGCCAAAGCAAATTTGTTTAGCAGAAAACAGCAGCCAGACCGTCAATCTGCCTGAACAGGACAAGTTTTAAAAAAAAAAAAAAAAAAAAAAAGAGAAACTTTGCAACAGAGACATTGAGATGTTAGAGGTTAGCATGAGGCCATATTAGGGGCTTTCCCAGTTTAGGAACTGTTTGTAGTTCCTATAACCTTTTCAGTAACCAGGCTGTTTTTTCGCGCATTCGGACGGATAGGAATTAGGAGTAACAGCCCTCAGTTCCTATAACCATTTTAGCTCCCACAATAGGCGCATTCCGACAGAAAAGTTCTAAGAACGCAGTTCTAATAACTGTCCTAGTTCTAGGAACTACCTTCTTCAGGGGAACTGTTTCATGTTGCATTCGCACATGAGTTGGGGGAGGTAGCGGGACCGATATGACGCATACGTCTGCGACAGTGGCGTGTGACTTTAGCACCACATAACAAAACAAAACCCTCTAAAAACAAAACAACACGGCAAGCTAATATGGAGAACGAAGAGATCGTAGTGTTCATGCTCTGCTTGATGGAGATGTTACTGATGGACGATACAACCAGGCGTCTCACGTCGAGGCTGGAAGGCTCCTGAAAGTCAGAAGATGAAGAATCCAGCGGCAGGAGATACGCCGCAGACAAAGGAGACGACGTGTAAGTTTAACTTATTAAACATGCGCCGATTGTATACGTGTCTTATGAGTAAACATTTCAGATGGTTTTCTACTGTCTGTGTTGAGCAGATTACAATAAGTAAATATTTCAGACGGCGGGTTTATTGTAACTCGTGTTCTGCGTTTCAGACGTTGCTGCAGCTCATTGAACCTCCTCACCGTCCGGCTGGTCCGGAGCAAAGCTGATAACTAGTGGGAAAAGGTTGTTCTCAATTTTACCGATGAGCAGTGGATAGAGAATTTCTGTATGTCCAGGGAGACATTTCAATACATCTGTGGCCGCCTGAAGCTGCACTGGAGAGGATGGACACAACCACCTGCTGCAGATACTGAAGGAGATGGAGAACAGCCCTGATGCTTTACCTCCTTCCTTCCAGCTAATCACAACACACCTCTTCATAATAAGCATCATGTTCTGGAAGTTCGACAGACAGAACATACATGTATACATGATGTACACATTTAAAGAGAAAATGTTACATAGAAAATGCATCATTTCATTTTTTTTTTTTTTTTTGTTATGTGTAAAATAAAGATCTCATCATCTGCTATTAAGCTTCGTGTGTTTTATGGACTCATCAGTAGAAAGGTGAAGGAGTAATCCGTCACTGAAGGGTTGGTTGTGACTGAGTTATGGTTTAGAATTATGAGGACATACTCACACAGATTTAGCGTAGATGAAGGTAAAAATATAAAAAGGGTGGTGAAATGTTTACAGGTGTGTAATTTGTGTCAGATCTTGGTTAAACATGATAAACTTCGTTCTGTGATATGGAGCATATTATAAAGTTGATAAACTAATGTAATTTACATCCAGAAATAAGACTTAAAACTTAGCAACCAAAGATGGATTATTTAATATTTCATAGCTGTGATAAGTTAATAAAAACTCAATATTTTTATTAGCTAATATTTTATAGATTTGGCCAAAGCACATCTAACAGACACAAACTGAAAACTTCAGACTCTTTACAAAGTCATTTATTTTTTTATAGTGAATACAGCGGAGCAAAAATAACTATTTACATGTGTGTATAAGCTGTATATCACACTGGCTTTTCCTGCCACATGCAGGAGTCATTTGCTGCGGCGTTGCCCGAGTAAACATGTCGGTGGTACAAGCTGTCCAATTTACTGTTTTTTCGGTTCGTCCCACTCCGGTTGTCGTGGTCCTTAATTTATTTGTAGTCTTGTGTGAGTTTTCTACGTGCGCTGCTTCACGTTTTCCCGCGTTCTCTGACTGAGAGCTGATCGTCAGGAATATTTTTATATTTTGCTGCGAACCTTCAAAACCTCTCTGAAAATCCTCTGTGGTGTAGACGGTCAGAAGAGCTTCCACCTCCTCGTCGGTCCATTTATCGCTTGCTCTGTTGTTGTTTTTGCCTGTATGTGCAACCGTGTTTTTTAAATGTGACGGGGACACAAAATGCGGAAATCTGGCAAGGGGCGGAGCTACCAGTCACCAAACACCTACGTCATGAGGGTTCCTATAGAACCCCGTTTAGACCCTGCCTCAGAGCAGGAGCTAAAACGGTTATAGGAACTGAGGGCTTTGGTCCCTAGTTCCTATATGTCGGAATGCGCGAAAAAACGGCCTGGTTCCTGAAAAGGTTATAGGAACTGCAAAAGGTTCCTACAGTCGGAAAGAGCCTTTTGAGGCAGGGTCTTTTTGGGGTTCCATAGGAACCCTCATGATGTAAGTATTTGGTGATTGGTAGCTACGCCCCTTGCCAGATTTCCGCTTCTTGTGTCCCCGCCATTTTTAAAAAAACACTGTTGCAGCTATGGACGACAACAACAGAGCAAGCGATAAATGGACCGACAAGGAGGTCAAGGCTCTTCTAATTGTTTACACCACAGAGGATATTCAGGGAAGTTATGAAGGCTCGCAGCAGAATATAAAAATATTCATGATGATCAGTTCTCACTTAGAGAACTAACCTAACCTATCTCAGGCTTCAAAATACCCCACCCACAGGCTGAGGGAGATCTGAGTTAGGTCAACGATCTGAACCTGTATTTCAAGAGGTTTGATCAAGCACCCAATACTCCCCCCACGCAGCTGCATTCAAACACCTTGACACATGGACTGCCCCCCACAGCCCTTTACACCTTTGGCTCATTCTGCCATCAAAGCACTCTACTGTTATGTCGAAGCCTCCCTCTAGTTTTCGCCACGGTTTTCACACCTGAACCAGCTTGGTGCCGTGAGGACATAGTCTCAGATATGATCGGTATCACACAGGCTAATCCCTGTTTCATGGGGATGAAAAATACTTTAATGCTAAAATACTTTTGTGGTTTTACTGCAATCATGTGTCGTGGGGACGACCCCTGAAACCAGTTACCAAGGTGGATAGGTTTGAAACCTCTACAGTCTGTGGTATTGTGAGGACAGCATTACCACACCACTAGAGGATATGACGTCAGTGTGATGAAGCACCATAAAGAAATAAAGTTAAAGAAAAACACTATTTGCAGTGTTGCATTAAAGGTAATTCAAAAACATAACAAAACAAAACATTTCTACATTTAAAGGATCCATCTGGAAACCTGGTTACTGAAAACATTTTATGTCTCAGAGGATCATTTCAAAACTTCTTGGTATTAAAGAGGGTAACCAGGATAAGGTATTTTCCTTGGTACTGGTTCAGAGTTTGAAATTCTTCATCATAACAAACATTTTGTCTTTAAACCTTTGAATAAAGGTGTGTGATTAAAACTTTGTTACAGCCGTAATCATCAGTTTAAACCAGTTTCATCATCCAAATGTCATTTTGTCACCAAATCTCATTTTTTTTCTGGTTTCAGGTGAACTTCCAGGTGAGTTTGGTCCAACTTCCTGAATTTCAGGTGTGATTCGTCTGTTCTGCCCCATTCCAGGTGCTTCTGTTCCACGACCAGAGTTATGGGATCCACTACGAGTACACGGTGTCCCTGAACACCTCTCAGGACTGGGCCGGGCCGGACCAGACGGAACCGGAATACCTCTACATCTGGACCCACAGCAGCTGGCAGGATTGTTCTGTCCAGTGTGGAGGAGGTCAGAGTTCTTCATCAGCTGATGGAGGAGACCAGAGGTTTCACATGTTCTCCACTGCACCAGCTCTTCTTCTTTCCTCAGAATCCGAACTTCATAAAACTTCCTAGATTCTGTTAAAGATTAAATGCTGTGAAGAAGCAATTATTTAAGTTTATGTCATTTAAACTAGTTTTTTGTTTTTATGTAGATTTTCTGATGTTAATCTAAAAAATGTCCCTGTGTTTTTAGATTTTATTGGTTTGAGTGAAGCACTTTGGAGGCCTTGCTGGATAAATGTGCTGTAGAAATAAAATTTATAATGACATTGACAAGAATGTCACAGTTCATCTTCTCAAATAAAATGTCTTCCTTTTTCTCACAAATTTAGTTGAGGATTTGAACCAGCAGCCCGTCACTGATAATCATTACACAGCTGTTAGCAGCTGTTACATCCATCCGTCTTTGGAGAGCCCAGGACGTCATGAGACATTTCAGTCCAGTTTACTGATCTAATTCTGACTCTAAACATGTGAAACACTGACATGAATGTAAATGTGTGTAAATCTGTGTATGTTGTGCAGGTGAGAGGAGGACAACAGTTTCTTGTATGAGGATCATCAATAAAAGTATGGAGGTGGTGAATGAGAGCTACTGTAACCCTGAGAACCGGTTACTGCCTAAAGTCCAGCTCTGCAACCCTCAGCCCTGCAGGTACAGGTGAGACCTCCACACGTTACTTCCTGTAATTCTTCCTGTTTAACCAAATTCATGGAGAACAATCTAAGCATCAGTCCATGAAATCTAATCAGAGAGAAAATCCATGAGATCCTGTCCATTCCTGATGGACCTCTGCAGCAGCTTCAAGCCGATTTACGTTTCTGTCCTTTCCTTCTGTGACACACTCTAAAACACACTCAGGACTCAAATGGGTCCCTGCAGAAAAAGTGACATTTAACTTGATATTTTTTTCCTATTTTTAAACTTCAATCTTTTATTCAGCTGCAGTCCTTATTAGAACCATAAGACTTTTATTTCATTTTTAAATATTCTTTTACATTTTCTGGTTATTCTGTTCCATAATGACATCCCCCAATTCTAGCAAGAAAACCAGGTAATGTGAAATATTTTCCAGATATGAATTTCAGAGTGGCCTATTCAGGGTGATTTGATTTTTTTTTTGTATGTCAATAAATTCTAATGCTGATTTGGTTGCTTTGTCTTTTGAGAAGTTCAGATTTATATAAAAAACTCACACTTGGTGCTTTAAGAATAATATAAATACAATTTTTTTCTCAGCTTCAGTCCTAATTAGAACTATTACTTTAATATACACTTTTAATTTTATAAGTTTTAATAAAAGTGTGACTCAACTAAACCTTAAGATTAATAAAATCTCTTGCTGTAAGCATTAACGCAGACAAAAATATTGACAATAGAAAGTTCAAAGTGCCTAAAAGGGTGCAACTGGGTCCTGTGGTCACATCTGTATTGTATCTGTTAACACATGTCTGTTGACAGGATATGTACCTGAGGATTTTACGCTACTGTAATCAAAACTTGAAGACAAACTCCTTTTGATCCGGGAGTGTCAGCTAATTATTCTGAATCTGTTTAGCAATTTGCTCCACTACGAGTCCCTATGAGCAGAAAAAAGTCTGAATTTATATTCTTATATTTATATTTTTGATTATATATTCATAAATTGTCTTGTCAATGTCGATTTTATTTATATAACACATTCACAACAACTCCAGTTGCCCAAAGTGCTGCACGATGAAGCCTTAAAACTGTTTAAAAATCAATAAAAGCAATAACAAATAAAACATAAAAACAAAGTTAAAATAAAATGAATGTCCATCTGTGTTTAAACTGGAGCATGCTGGTGCAGCAGCTCCTACACATTACATGGAGACACACCATTTAGAGCTTTAAAAACAAGCAATAAAACCTTAAAATGAGTCCTGAAACTAACGGTAAGCAAATAATGGCTCCTCGTACTGGGGCGGGGGTAGACCAGGAGGGAGAGGAATGCCCATCCTCAGCGCTGTCCTACGTTTTGTGGAACTCCGAGCGTTAACAGCATTATAGAGAATTTCCTCTGCACTCTGTGGGTTTTGAACGGGCAGAGGAGCCAGCGTCTGAGAGGGTACCCACCATTACCTGCAGGTCATGACAGGAATTTCACTTCAGGCTTTAATGGTCATCATTTCTACTAATTACTTTTTAAGGACTCACCTAGCAGCCAGCCAGCATGCACGGCACCCGCCTGCAGTCTGTTCCCTACACTGCTGTGGGTCACGAAAAAGGACTCGTGTTGACCCACGTCATCGTGCCTCCATTAGGGATCATCATGTTGGAGTTGCATAAGATGTGCACATTAACAGAATGTATGTGTTTTAGACTGACAAAGACAAATTCATTAAGACACGGTCCCCTTTTGGTAAAATGGCAACTGCAACGATTACATTTGGGAAACCAGAGGTTTGCAGAATCAGACCCTGTGAAAGTTCCTGTTGATCTCCTGGACCGGGCTAATGGCTCCTGTCTGTACTCGGTCTGTTGGATCTCAGCTCTTCTTCCCTGTGAGCTCTCTTGTGGAGAGTTTCAGATGTTTCTGCAGCATCATGGTTTAGATGAATGAGCGTAAATCACAGATTCTCCAGCAGGTGTATTTCTGTCAGCTTTAGGTTTATGTTTTTATTTAAAGACTTGATGATGTTTATGTCCTCAGGTGGGTGACAGGTGAGTGGGGGTCCTGTTCTGTCAGCTGTGGTAAAGGTGTTCAGCAGAGGGAGGCGTCCTGTGTTTCCGTCCTACAAAATGGATCGGTAGTCCACACCTCGGACCGGTTCTGTCCTGGAGGAAGACCTGCTGCTCTGCAGGGCTGTGAGGGCCCCCCATGTGTTGCAGTGTGGGGGGCTTCAGAGTGGTCCGAGGTACATCTCATCACTCTATACACACATTATTCTGTTTCATATTTTTATTGATGTGTATGCAGGAAAAAAGTACATAAACCAGGAGACCTTGATGTTAGCATTAAACATGTTGGTATGCACCATTAGAAATGATTTGCATATTTTTAACAACCAATAACAAAAAACAAAACTTAATATTCAATTCGTTGAAATAAATGCTTAGACATAATCTATAAAATAATTGAACTGTTCACATAAACAAAGAATAGAACAGAACTTTATTTGTCATTGCAACAAGGGCAACAAAATTACAAACAAGAATAAATAAATGACAGTCGGAAAAAAAAAGGAGAAAGAGGGGGGTTACATTATTGCAGAAAATTCCATAAAAGATTGCCACTTAAGAATTTGTTCAAGTTTCCCCTTTTTAATACCTTATTTTCTCTTATTTTAAAAAAGACATAACCTCATTAATCCTTGTCTACTGGAAGGAGCTGTTGTGGGTTTCCAGTAAAGAAGGAGACGGTGTTTAGGTCAAAGAAATTACTTCCTGTCAGTGATGTGGGTCAGGGGAGGATTCAGCCACTTCAGTTTCATATTCTGTTAAATAATCCTTCTTTTTTGGCGTTTCTGGCGTGTTTGTCATTATTATTTGGACTAAAGGTGAAAGCACATCATATTTATTATTATTTGCATATTTATTAATGGGAGGAGACGAGGTGGTCCTAGAGCTGCGCCCAGCTACAACCAAGATGGGATTTCTCAAGGAAAGATGTGCAGGAACAAGCATCCGCACCGATTCATACATCTGAATATGTTTGGGCGTACATACTTTCCCAGTTTTCAGTATGAAAGTATGCAAACCCTTAGTCCATGAGACCCCTGCTCATTCAGCATATTCAGGTAGTCAGCTGGACACATATTGTTGCTGGAACTAGACCTGAACCTAGTCCTGAACCTAGTCCTGAACCCTAGACCTGAACCTAGTCTTGAACCCTAGACCTGAACCTAGTCCTGAACCCAGACCTGACCAACTGCAGCAATCCCAGATCATAGACTGCCCCCACAGGCTTGTACTGTAGACATGATGCATCACCTCATCCTCTTCTCTTCTTACCCTGATGCTCCATCACTCTGGACCAGGGTAGATCTGGACTCATTAGACCACATGACCTTCTTCCATGGCTCCAGAGTCCAGTCTTTATGCTTCCTAGCAAACTTTTTCTCCAGTTAGCTTCAATGATTAGTGGTTTTCTTCTGGCTCCACAGCTGTTCAGTCACTTGAGTTCCTTCACACTGTTCATGTGGAAATGTTCTAACTTTCAGTGTTAAACATGGTCCTGAGTTCTACTGCTGTTTTTCTTCTGATTCCACCAGACTTTTAATTAATCACCGACCACCATCATTCTGGATGTTTTTACAACCACATTTCTTCCTGGAAGACGATCATTCCCAACCATCCTTCCCGTTTTTAATAACAGTTTTAACAACAGTTCTTAACAGTTCTTTAGTAGTTTCCTTATGCTGGGCTACACCAGAAGACTTTGAAAAGATTTGCAAAAGACTCTAGAAAACTACCAGCTCACACCTGCCCACATCTAAAGACAAATGTTTACTGGATTTGACAAAGACTGTGAATCACTGTTTACGAGACTACAACTAGATTCTTTTAGCATTTTTGTGATATGTTGGAAGGCTGATATGGAACAGGGCTGATCTGACCACAGCAAAGCAAACAAGGGGCGAGTTTCCCTCCAGGGTCAACAGGGAATTACACATCGTGTTTTCTTGTTAGATCATGATACCGTAACACAGCAGACATTTACTTCTTAATAACCATCCGCTCCTCTTTCTGGACGGTCCACCTACTAGTCGTTCTGTCAGGATTCCTGTTCCTGCTGTTGTCAGAGCTCATCTATTGGTTGTTGATCATGTTTCATCACTGCACCTTGCGATAATATCAGACACGTTTGATATTGTGGCAGACTCAAGACTAGAGAAAGGTTGACATGAAACTGGCCAGGTTACCAGCTTAAACTTAACAATGGAGATGACAGGAACACGCTGCCTAAGATTTCCTAAGATTTCTGTTTTTAATCTGCAACCGTGAAAATCGTTTGGTGTGAGTCCAGCATTAGTTTTCTCTAACATCCTTTCCACAACCGCAGAATGTGTCTTTCCACATGGTTGTTTAAGAAATGAAAAGCTACTGATTGCATCAGCTGGGGTAAAACAACTTGTTCTAGTTGAAAGATAATCATCCCTGCAGGAATTATCCAATAGGAGGCTTCTACCTGTTTGCTTAGTTAAATCCGGGCGACATCTTCCCTCTGATTTTCTTTTTTGTGACTCTGTCCAGTGTCCATCGAGCTGTGGTCAGGGAGTTCGCAGGAGGATGGTGTGGTGTACCAACGCTCGGGGGGGCTGTGATCCTTCATCCCGGCCAGCTGAAGAGGAATCCTGTGAGGTTCACTCTGAGTGTTATGAATGGAAATTTGGAGACTGGTCCAAGGTATGAGTCCTGTTTTTTTATGAAGATTTAACTCAAGACCGCTAAATCCAAATCAGCTTTAAAACTGTGTGTGGACTCCTTCATCCAGAATCATGTGCTTCCCTTTGTGACAATGTTCCTGCTACTGTCCTCCTCTTTAAGCAGACTAACACACTATGGTGTGTTCCTGCAGTCATTTGTGAGTTTTCTTGTGAACTTATTTACAGCCCTTTTGCAGCAGCACCTCAGGGTGACTGCAGTTCAGGGATGCACCCGTCCACTTTTTTCTCTTCCGATATCTGAGATATTGCCCGATACAGAAAAACAACCTAACAAATTATATCTCATTGTGCGGAAAGACTGAGATCTTTCTTTTGTGCTAAGGCATGGCCAGACTTTACTTAAAAATGTCCTAATTTTTAAAAACAGATATAAATGTACTGAATTACTTATTGACTTAACAACTGTACACTAGTACAACAATTTTAAATCAACTTTAACAATCTTAAATAAGCTTCACAAGCTCGGTCAAACATGTGAAAATATAACAAAACTTCTCCTGGTTCAGTCGGGGCCAGTAGGAGTATAACACCCACTGTCAAATAATGAAGGTCTAAAACTGAAAAAGGAAAACAAAAGCTGGAAAAACAACTAAAAATAAACAAGAACAAAATCTAGAAATGGTTCAGTCAGTGAAATTAGGAATTTACAATCCAATGTAAAATAAGTAAAAAAACCAAACAACAAAAGCTCCACTAGACTGGTTCAAAATAAACAGAAACCAGCTCTTTACAAGGGTTTGGTGCAATTATTTATCGTATTTATTTTAATGTCCATTAGCTGGTGGAGCTCAGTTATTCTGTTATTTCTTCATCCACGCTCAACACCAGTGTTTAAAAACCTGATGTTATTTACCTTATTTAAATGATTGCAGGTCCTTTCTGACTCCACAGGGTCACGTTTACAATTCTCCTCCACCTGATGTGTAAAGACACGTGCACATGCAGGTGAGCGCACGCCCACCAGGCAGAGAGTGTGTGTGGCGTAAAAAACAGAGAATAACCAGGCTTCACTAATTTACCCTCCATCCACCCTCCATATTTAACGTTTACAGCTGTTCATCAACGTCTGGTCTAGCATAGATTTAATCTGCAGCTGGATCTCAGCCATGTTTTCCAAGGTCCAGCTCAGCGTCTGCTGCGTTCATCCCACATCGTTGGTGGATGAACTAAACATGACAAAAGTCCACATTAGCTCGTATTAACTAATTAACTCTTTATTGTGGCACAAACACTCTGCAAGCCAGAGTGATGGGATACTTTAAGCCCTGAAATTACAAAATCTGCAGAATAAAACAACAGCTTCACTAGCTTTGTAAAAAAAAGTCCAACTTGTGGAGCTTTTCCACACACGCCGGCCGGTGTCAGAGACCTGCTCAGCAGATTTCTGCAGCTTCTGGGAACTTTCACCGCGCACCTTTTCCACGCAGACATTAAATGTCTTGGCTAGGAGTGTGAACAAGCAGATGGCTGATCCCTCCACTCCACTTTATAAAACAAATGTGAGCCTCTGAGTAGCACGTCGTTAGCGCATGACATCACTGAAAGTACACAGCATAGAATTGCACTAAATAGATCTGCGCCAGTTGTCACCGATATTTGGGCCCGAGCACCGAAGGCGGTGCGAAGGCCTATTGTAATTGCTCCGTTTCTTCCTTATTCTTCTTCTTCTTAAAAGTAAATTGCATTTTAGGGGACCTGAACATGCGCGAAAACGCGCCTAATTTTGCGTACCCCCCCCAAAGGAATGTGAAAAATTTGATATTTTGGGGTGCTCGGGACTGTTCAGGCAAAATTGAATGAGAACTCCACTATTTATGATGCCCCGCCACTGCACGTCATCTATCTTTATGAAAATCACTACATATATTCGAAATGCTCGGGCGAACAAAAAATCCTCTTGGAGCAACAGCCTAAAACCAACAGGAAGTCGGCCATTTTGGGTCAAAGTCGCCATTTTGGCGTTTTACTGACATTTTCAAAATCTATCTCCTCCTAGAGATTTCATTGTACCGCTACCAAAATATCTCAGGATGTTAAGAAGACATGTGTCTTTAAAAGTTATTGAAAGTTTTCTAATAGGAGAAAGGGCATGGAGGGGGTGGGGCCTCAAAGTTTGATGTCTCGCCATGAAGAACAAAAGTGATATAACTTCCACATTAAAGAATATATTTGAACCAAAATGGCCATGTATGATCTCAGTCACTTCCTGAACACAGCTACATGTCAATATTTAGGTTATGAATTGGCCACGCCCCCTGGCGACAGGAAGTCATGGTTTGTACTCAGAGACTCACTTATTTGACGTTTTGGACACAACCAGGTCCAAACTGGGTCAGACAGCAGAAAACAAGTTGGTGATGATATCCAGTGAAAACTGTTGGTCTACGCTGCAGGGCGAGACCGTGGCGCCATGGCGAACTTCGATAAGACGCCATGACATCATAAATCACTATAAATCCCTCAATTCAGATCCAATCCCCATCAGACTTGCAGAGATTATTCAGGGTCTAGCCCTGAACAGATCCATATGACCAATACCGGACTAGCCTTTAGCCCCGCCCACTTCCAACAGGAAGTGCTTTTTTTCATACGCAGGGATCCATCTTCTCAGGAATAAAACTTACACACTTGAAAGTGCTTCACAACAGGTCAAACCCTTTCATGATACCACAATAAAAATCTCAAGTTTCTTCGCCAAACGTAACCATGGCGAATAGTGGTCCGACGCCATCAAACAGGAAGTACTTGTAACTGACCCATTGTATTACTGATCTCCGTCAAACCTGGCAGGAAGGACCGTGGTCAGGTTGGGAACTCAGCCGCATTATCATATGCTGGAAAAATTGCAATATGGCTCTATAGCGCCCCCTACAAATATTTAATTGATCATAACTGCCCACTACATTGACCGATATGGCTGAAATCCAGTATATTGATAGAACTTGGATGGATGTACAAAAAAGCCTCTTGGACCTATATGATAACTTCAACAGGAAGTCGGCCATTTTGAAAAAAGTGTCATTTTTGGGGTCATTTTTGCATGTTTCTTTGCCTTGCATTTGAACAAACTCCTACAGATTTTATCGTATTTACCTCAAACTCAGTCTGAACACTCCAGAGGCATGTGTGGTCAAAAGTTATTGAAAATTTTCTAATAGGAGGTGGCGTTCAGCGGCGACATCTCATCAAGTTTTGATGTTTTGCCATCAAGCACGGAATCCATTATTTCTGAAATACAACACTCATTCTGTACCAAACTGCACATATTTCACTTCAGTTCCATGCCGACCATATCTACATGTCCAGATGTTGTCACCTGGACATTGCTCAACGCTGCATGGCGAGACCGTGCCGCCATGACCAGGTTGGATAAGACTCCGTGACATCATTAATCATTATAAATCCCTCAAAATTCATCCAATCACCATCACACTTACCGTGATTAATCAGGGTCTGCTCCTGAACAGATACATAGAACTACTTCTGGTCGTTGCCTAAGCCCCGCCCATTTGAAACAGGAAGTGCCTTTTTCAGACACCGGGGTCCCTCTTCCCAGGAATGAACTTCACACACTCCAAAGTGCTTGAGATCAGGTCAAACCCTTTCATGATATTACAGACAAAAAACTTCAAGTTCCTTCCTCAAGCAAAAAATGGCGAATGGCGTCCACCGCCATGAAAAAGGATGTACTTGTAACTGACCCAATGTACTCCTGATCTCCACCAAACTTGGCAGGGAGGACAGTGGTCAGGCCTGGAACTGATTGAAATAGACATATGCTGGTAATATGGCTCTATAGCGCCCCCTATAAATTTTTAATCTATCAGCTCCAACCACTGCTTTGAACGACAAGATAAAATGTGGCATATTTATATAACATGCCAGGACAAACAAAAAAGCCTCTTCATGTCCTGATGTTGTCAACGCCATAGCCCTGCCCCCCTGGGAACAGGAAGTGCCACCATTTTAACCCTTTAATACCTGTAAAATCAATTCAAACTCATTAATATCATCCTTCATGAACTCATGGTTGAAATATGTCTGACTCCTTACAGCATCATGATTAAAATGGCTTCCTGTGATGGTTAAATCATTCGCCATGAAACAGGAAGTGGCTCTAACCCTGCTGTCAGTCGACCAATTAAGCTGATTTTTTCCTGTTTTCATTAGAGTTCCAACCTGAACATGGTTATACATGAAAAACAAGTATAGCGCCACCTAATAGCTACGTGGAATTTTCCTCATGATAAAATCATGCTCAAGTTTGTGAGAAATCAACTCAGTTTGTAAGAAAAAAGGTCATGAACGCTTCAGACTGGTCAGACTGAGGTGCAATTTGATCCTCTAATGAGGAAAATCACCTCTTGATGGACATAAACTCTGGAAGAATGGGCATACAACTGCAGGAGTGAGAGCGGCCGCAATGTAGGTGGGAGGTTGCCAGCTGATGGGGCGGTGCAACAGGCCGGAGCGACGCCAGAGGTGCGAGGGCCTTCATCGCTGCTTGCAGCTTTAATTGATCTTGAAATTTCTTCAGTATTGGTACAGATACCAATATCGGATCTGTGCATCACAACCGCAGTTGGTATCTTGGACCATCAGATTCCTGCTTTATAGGCTGATGGTATGATCCTGGGTCCTCATTTATCAATCGTACATATTAAATTTAAAATATTTGGAAGTGAAATAAAATCTGTATTTATCAATCATTTGGAGTCCAGTCATAGCAGGTAAGTCGGTAATCAGCTGATGATAAATCTCACTTGTTCTAGATCGCCTGCTTGTCTTGTTCATTCAGAAATGTCCTCAGTTAACCACATTGGTGACAACACATCCCTTTAGAAGTCAGCTGAAAAATCACTGGTGTTCCTTCAACGTTGTCGTCGTCGTTTCAGTGTTCGTCCTCTTGTGGGAAAGGCCTGCAGTCACGAGTGGTCCAGTGTATGCACAGAGTGACCGGCCGTCATGGCAACAACTGTCCACTGATGCTGAAACCACCCATCTACCGGACCTGCCATAGTGGGACCTGCACTGAGATAGTGAACACCATAACCTCGGCGAGGCTGGGTGAGACGTCACACACACATCATAATCATCATCGCCACCTTGCTGTGATGTAATACCATAAAAATGATTTCACCAGCAGACGCCTGATGTCAGATATCTGGATAATGTCTGATCTCTGCTCTGGAGCTCCTCCAGACGGTGGTGGACAGATGAAGTTCCGCTACCTTATCGACGACCGGACACACTTACCAGTGTTCGATGTCCAATGTTCTTCATCTCCACTGTGACCAGGACCAACACAGGACGTTATTCCTGCCTACAGTAAACCTGGATAAAGACCCTATGATGTATCCGGCTTTTTGTCCCTCTGTGGACTAATAAAGTTTTTTTCTGGTAAAATGCGCTCTTTGGATTTATATTTTGGTCATTTTATCAGCAAAGAACTTTAACAAGTGTGTAGAAAAGTAAAAAAAAAAGCAGGATGCTCTGTGTCACACAGCTAAACTAAATCTCCTCATGCAGGTCAGGATCAAGGACTGAATCAAAGGGAAGATTTGATCCAGTCCATTGGTTTTCTTAGCTAGGCCATCTTTTTATGAACTGGTTTATATGAACGCAGTTATAAACTGGACTAATGTGGATTCAGATATCCACCATGTTAATCTACATCACCTCCTCTCTTTGGTCCACTAGATGGTCCGTTTGCTTTCAGACTGGAAGAGACTTTAACCAGGAGACTCCCAGTTTTCAAGAGGACCAGAGTTCACTTCTTTGGTCCACACCATCAGTTCACACTGCTTCAGATTAATTGTACTAACCACTGAAATAGACCAGGGTTGTTTAAAATGGGCCAAACAGCACCACTGTGAGTGTTCCCTGTGATCAGTGTGTCCACCCTTACAGCTTCCAGAGGACTTCAGACTGGCCTCAGTCATATTTGAGTTTTCTATGCTGCCTTTGAAGGCACCAGGCTGCTGTTCAGATGACTTTTATTGGTGTTGCTCCTGTTTCTGTCCCTGGATCTCTGAACCTGTTGTCAGGAAAACCTGGGTGAATTCACAACGGTGAATTTTAGATAATTTGGATTGAACGAGTCATTTCGGTATTGGCCAGTCAAAGCTAGACTTTTTTTTCCTTCTCTCTTCTTTGTCAGTAGATGTTTCGGGGAATATCTCCCCCTAGTGAGCAGTTGTTGTAACTACATGACATTTTCCATGCGGTTTGGTCGGCTTGAGAAGAGCAAACCAAACCAAAGGTAGGTGGGACATTTTTCTGATTCCCCCACCCAATCACAAGTCCCCCAGGCTATCCGGGTGGGAAGGAACCATGAGTTTCATCCTGTGTCTCTGACTTCAAAATACTGATTGTACCTCTATTCTAAGATTGTGACTAAATCAAAGACCAGTGACAGAAAAACTTAATCTGCCTGGACGGCTGAACCTTTGGAGATAGCAATCAACAAGGATGGCATTAAAACCTTTTTTTTTTTTTTTTTTTTCATATATTCTTGCCAAATAACTTATGTGTTATATATTATAACAGTGAAAAAGAAGATCAAACTAAAGAAATTTGAGGGTTTTTTTTTATTGAAAATTGGCATTGTATCACAGTTATTTAAAATTTTTTAACTCTTACTGAGAACCTTGTAAACATTTTATGTGTCATATAAATTATTGATCACCAAAATAAAAAATGTTCTTTCAAAAACTAGATGATCCAAAACTGGATTTTTTAAAACTATTACGATACTGAACTAAATGTACAACATTTCATAAACTTATTTCCTCTAATCTGTTGTCTGTAAATAGAAGAGGACAGCACTGTGCACCAACCCACCTCATCACCACCATACTTTACATGCTTATCTATAATTATCCAATTGAATTTCATTAATTTATTCAACTTTTTGTTCCACGAAGTTCATCTAATTAATTTAAAGTAAGAGTTAATAAGAAAATGTTTAAAGTTCATTTTATTGGCAAAACTTATTCTATTTTATGTAAATTTTACAATACTAGCACGTTTAACTTCTGCTCTGAGATCAGTGACGTCATTCTGATTGAAACAAAGAACCGCACGGATGAAACAATCACACGAGATCACCGGAAATTAGACCAGCTGCCTTCACAATAAAGGCATGAAGTTCATAAAGCTGTTTTTTTTTTTAGATTCTTCTGTTGTGCTTCTTCAATAACGGAGGAACATGAAGGTTTAGTTTTCACAACTTTACATTTATCGAATATTAAACTTGGCCCATATTAAATAATGTAGCTTCTAGTTTCTAATTTGTGAACCCAAATAAATATAATTCAAAATAAACCAGCAATATATCTGGACATAGACATCTGGGGCCTCATTTATCAAGCTTGTATAGGATCAAAAACCAGCGTACGACAATTATAGTGAACCTTTGGGATTCATGAAAACCAAACTTGACGGGAAAATGTTCCTACCTCCACGCAAACTCTGACCCAGGAGTACGCACAGAATATTGGAAAACAGGAAACTGTGACACCAACGGTCCAGAATAAAATCGAGGAAATGATGTGAAATGTGAGACATTTTTTCACAATCCACTATTACCTTTCACACCACATGTTAGATATTAAAGCTGTTTGCAGAAATGAATAAAGACGTATATTCCATATTAATTCTAAGAGCCACGCTCGGGGGTAAAAAAAAAAAAAAGCCTGGATTTTCAGGAAAAAGGGAGATGATAATAATAAGCTCAACCACTAAAACATGTTCTGTCATTGTGAAACAAAACTTCCATGTGATAAAAATCCATCCAGATAAATAAGGTGCCAGTCTGCTGCCAGCATGTAGCAGTCGGTGTGGAAAGTAGCTTTGGTCCTTCATTCCAGCAGAGCGGGACCAGACTGGAGGCTGGAGGTCTAGAAGTGATGCTACGCTAATGAAACACACAAGAGGAGGATTTCCTTTTATTTTTTCATTATTACACAATGTTGTTTTTTATTGTTGTCTTAATTAGGATGGTCTTTATCTCCTGCAGCTTCTTGTCCACTGGGTTAACAGCGTTGATGGTGACCCTCTGCACCTGCAGGACTTCCTCTGAGGACATGGCTGCTGGGTGGAGTCTCTGGCCTCACCCTCGCTGCAGCACCGTCGACTGGAGCACCCAGGAACTAAAAAGAAATGTTGTTTAACATTAAATAAGCTGCTAACAATCTCAGATATTTACTTTTATATTTATTAAATTTATTTTACACACTAAAACAAAAGACTACAGTACCGGCATCATTACTGTGATTTAGCAGACGCTTTTCTCCAAAATGATTTACTGTGACAGCATCTGCCACCTGCTGTCACCTGCTGCCTTTCTGACACAAGTAATGCCCACGCCTGCCCACCAATTAAACATTTTTTCATTTGTCAACGTGTTCCATCAGGATGTCTGTCTCACACTCCGAAAAATTCCACTTCTTCCCTCTTTTTCCCTCCCGAGCCATCATGTAAATGATGTGATGAATATGTATTACAGGCGTCCACCTGACCATTTATAGTCACCATGTTGGCGTGGGAAGGCGTTCCCTCACTTCTGATTTAGAAACGAAAACAGGACGTGCGTGCGCACGTTTTGATAAATCTGAAAGTAGAAATGCGCTGCTTTTTGTGCCGCAGACGTCACCTGTAGTTTGCTTTGCTACACACAGTTTTATAAATGAGGCCCCTGGTGTGTCCACAGAAGATGCAGGAGACGTCAACATGCTTGTTATTTTCTACCAAAATAACTGAACTGATGAACACTTTTTCTTTTAGCAGCTAATCAATATTTATTGGGAAGAGTCACACTTGGAACTAGTCTGAGTTAGCATCTGGATAAGATATTAAAATAGTCTGGAATTAACCATAAACATATCTATTATTTTGATTAGAACCAGATTAAAATGATCACCTTTCTGAAGGAGGGTCACCTGGATGGAGAGAAGGTATTAGAACATCATGGATGAAGGACTCTGACCCGTTTACAGACAGCTGATTGGACCTCATAGGAATAATATTAAAATTATGCAAAAATCCTTGGAAACGATAAATAAAATAAATTTTGTCTGTCAGACTCTTGTCTTGAAATTGCAGACCGGAAGTTGTAGTGACCGTCTCGTTATTTTGACACTCGTCTGTTTTCAGCTCACGCACTTACATCAAATTGGAGCATCCGCATCACCGCAGCTATGATGGCTGCAGGTCCGGGACAGGACGGGTCCAGTCCGGTCCGGGATCATCGCATCCATCACCGGAACTGAAAGGTATTTATCAGCCAGCGGGCCTCCATACGCGCGCCGGGCTTCTCTGTGCGGTTCTAGTTTGTTTTTCTGTTGAGTTGATGCTCGTGCGTCTCCCTGTGTGCGCGCCTGCGCGGCGCTGCGGACTCCGATGTTGGAGTCAGTGATGACAAGATGCTGCAGTCCGGTTCTGAATCTGCAGTTTGGTTCTAAAGCTGCAGTTCGGTTCTGAAGCTGTAGTTCGGTTCTGATGCTGAGTTCGGTTCAGATGCTGCAGTTCGGTTCCGATGCTGGAGTTTGGTTCTAAAGCTGAAGCTCGGTTCTGAAGCTGCAGCTCGGTTCTGATGCATCAGTTCGGTTCTAAAGCTGCAGCTTGGTCCTGAAGCTGCAGTTCGGTTCTGAAGCTGCAGCTCGGTTCTGATGCTGAGTTCGGTTCAGATGCTGCAGCTCGGTTCTGAAGCTGCAGTTCGGTCCTGAAGCTGCAGTTCGGTTCTGAAGCTGCAGCTCGGTCCTGAAGCTGCAGTTCGGTTCTGAAGCTGTAGCTCGGTTCTGATGCTGAGTTCGGTTCAGATGCTGCAGCTCCGTTCTGAAGCTGCAGTTCGGTTCTGATGCATCAGTTTGGTTCTAAAGCTGCAGCTTGGTCCTGAAGCTGCAGTTCGGTTCTGAAGCTGCAGCTCGGTTCTGATGCTGAGTTCGGTTCAGATGCTGCAGCTCGGTTCTGAAGCTGCAGCTCGGTTCTGATGCTGAGTTCGGTTCAGATGCTGCAGCTCGGTTCTGAAGGTGCAGTTCGGTCCTGAAGCTGCAGTTCGGTTCTGAAGCTGAGTTCGGTTCTGAAGCTGCAGTTCGGTTCTGATGCTGGAGTTTGGTTCTAAAGCTGAAGCTCGGTTCTGAAGCTGCAGTTCGGTTCTGATGCTGAGTTCGGTTCTGAAGCTGCAGTTCGGTTCTGATGCTGGAGTTTGGTTCTAAAGCTGAAGCTCGGTTCTGAAGCTGCAGTTCGGTTCTGATGCTGAGTTCGGTTCTGAAGCTGCAGCTCGGTCCTGAAGCTGCAGCTCTGTCCTGATGCTGCAGTTTGGTTCTGATGCTGCAGTTTGGTTCTGATGCTGCAGTTTGATTCTAAAGTTGCAGTTCGGTTCTGAAGCTGCTGGCATCCTGAGCCGTTTGCTTGTTCAATGATTAGGGTCCATTAGAACTGGTCTAGTTCCAGAACCGCTCTGACTGATCATGTTGTTTCCAGGTACCAAACCCCTCCTGAGGTTGGACCCTCCTCCAGCTCGGCAGCCATGGACCCCCTCCCTGAGTATTCCCTGTTTCTGAGCCGGATCCTGGAGGAGCTGGACACTAAGCGGACCACCATGACCTACCAGGATCTGTGCCAGTCTCTGTGTGCCCGCTTCGACCTGGTCCACTTGGCTAAGATCCGGAGCCTTCTGTTCTACACGGCCTGCCTGGACCCCGCCTTCCCCGCCACCCTCTTCAGGGACAAGATGCGCTGCTCTGCTGAGGACCCCCAATCCAGGAAGCTGATGGTGGCCGCGGACATCGTCACCATGTTCAACCTGATCCAGATGAACGGGGACCTGGCCAAAGACAAGATCTTCGTCCCGCACAAAGCGAAGACCCCCCAGAACCAGCTGATGGAGCTGCAGGGGCCCGACAGCGATACATACAACTTCCCGGGTTGTGAGGGGGGAAGCAGCTATGAGCACACCTTGGACGGACACCACCCTCACCTTCATTACAGCCGCCCGCAGCTGCTCCTGGAGGCCCAGCCCCCCCCCACCTCACAACCTTCTGATTGCAACAACTGCCAGTTCATTCCCACCTCAGATCCAAACTTCCTGCTGCGCATCAGTAAAGACCTGAAGTGTGGACCCCCCCCTGTGGACAAGCTGCTCCACCTTCCCCAGCTCTCTAGCAGCAGCCCCCCGTCCGTCCCTCCAGAGATGCAGAGCACCTACTTTTCCATGGACATGGACAGTGAGTCCACCACTGACCAGGAGTCCCTGCAGCACCTCCCCCTCCACTCCTGTACGCACAAGAGAAACATCTTCAAGGAGGACTTCCACAACCTCCCGGCCTTCTCTCCACAGGTCGGTAATTTTACGGTAAACATTGATGTTGCTTCATTCCTCTGATCTGATCTCCTGAATCAGGGTTTTCATGTCATTTTCCCTCAATTTTTGGCCACCATTCTGGTTCTGTTACACCTCAATCTTTCTTTAGCCCTTAAAACTCCACTAGTTCTCCAACGACCTCGAGCGCTGTGACTTCGTCATCATCAGTGTGTCAGGACGATAGTTTGTAGCTCTGTAGGGTAAATTGTGATGGATAGCTTACCCTAGGTGATACACAAAGGTTATCCAGGCATTTATATCGCATCCAGGAGGTTTACAATCCAGCCACTAAATGTTCTTTTTTTTCTTTTGATGCCAACACAACAGAATAATACAAAAACAAAGCAAAGTAATGAAGTCGCATTTCAAATAAATCCCTCTGCTGTGTAAAGAATAAATAAATCCTGCATATTAACTCTAGATTTCTCTCAGAGAAAAACAGATAGAAAAGGCTACAGGCCCTCTACCTGGACGTTGGAGGCCTTTGTCTAGAATCTACATTATAAAAATGGTTTTAATCATTTAGAAACCTGGAAAAAAAACTATTTTTGCCTGGAAATGATGATGAAGCAACTTCCTGTCAGACTTGCCACCAATCAGAGAGCTTAGATTGATGGTAACGTCCAATCAGGAGCAGCCAAAGATCAGCCAGTGAGAAGAAAGTTCTATGTGTGTGTGAAAAGAAGAAAAATAATGCTCCTCTATGGCTGGAATAAAGCCAAGAAGACGTTTCTGATGCACGGTGGCGCCACAAAGCAGCTGAGCTGGAGTTGGTTTAGTGAGGATAGCAGGTAAATAGTAGCAGGAATAACTGGAAATGAGGAAAAAGTGGAAACATGGAAATAGTTTCTGTTGTGTGTTTGTTTCTATAACAATATTTTTTCTCCTCAAAGCCAAGACTTGAGAGAACGATGAGATGAGAAAAGGTTTGGTCACTGTTGATCTGTGTGTTATTTCTACAAAGTTCTGTTAGTAATAAATTCTGCTTTCTTCCTCTGGTCGGCCTTTATGCTGCTACATCTATTCATACATTCATTTTATATAATTTTACCTCCCAATCTGACAGCTGGTTTATACTGGGATTAAAAGCTTCAGCTTCTACAGAGTGGTTTATACTGGGATTAAACGCTTCAGCTTCTATAGACTTGTTTATAATGGGATTAAAAGCTTCAACTTCTACAGACTGGTGAATACTGGGATTAGATGCTTCAGCTTCTACAGACTGGTGTATACTGGGATTCAAAGCTTCTGCTTCTACAGACTGGTTTATACTGAGATTAAAAGCTTCAGCTTCTACAGACTGGTTTATACGGGGATTAAAAGCTTCAGCTGCTACAGACTAGTTTATACTGGGATTAAAAGCTTCAGCTGCTACAGACTGGTGTATACTGGGATTAAAACCTTCAGCTTCTACAGACTGCTTTATACTGGGATTAAAAGCTTCAGATGCTACAGACAAGTTTATACTGGGATTAAAAGCTTCAGCTGCTACAAACTAGTTTATACTGGGATTAAAAGCTTCAGCTGCTTCAGACGGGTTTATACTGGGATTAAAAGCTTCAGCTTCTACAGACTGGTTTATACTGGGATTAAAAACTTCAGCTGCTACAGACTAGTTTATACTGGGATTAAAAGCTTCAACTTCTACAGACGAGTTTATACTGGGATTAAAAGCTTCAGCTTCTACAGACTGGTTTATACTGGGATTAAAAACTTCAGCTGCTACAGACTGGTTTATACTGGGATTAAAAGCTTCAACTTCTACAGACGAGTTTATACTGGGATTAAAAGCTTCAGCTTCTACAGACTAGTTAATACTGGGATTAAAAGCTTCAGCTGCTACAGACTGGATTATACTGGGATTAAAAGCTTCAGCTTCTACAGACTGGTTTATACTGGGATTAAAAGCTTCAGCTTCTACAGACTAGTTTATACTGGGATTAAAAGCTTCAGCTTCTACAGACTAGTTTATACTGGGATTAAAAGCTTCAGCTGCTACAGACTGGTTTATACTGGGATTAAAAGCTTCAGCTTCTACAGACTGGATTATACTGGGATTAAAAGCTTCAGCTTCTACAGACTGGTTTATACTGGGATTAAAAGCTTCAGCTTCTACAGACTAGTTTATACTGGGATTAAAAGCTTCAGCTTCTACAGACTAGTTTATACTGGGATAAAAAGCTTCAGCTGCTACAGACTGGTTTATACTGGGATTAAAAGCTTCAGCTTCTACAGACTAGTTTATACTGGGATTAAAAGCTTCAGCTGCTACAGACTGGTTTATACTGGGATTAAAAGCTTCAGCTTCTACAGACTGGTTAATACTGGGATTAAAAGCTTCAGCTTCTACAGACTAGTTTATACTGGGATTAAAAGCTTCAGCTGCTACAGACTGGTTTATACTGGGATTAAAAACTTCAGCTTCTACAGACTAGTTTATACTGGGATTAAAAGCTTCAGCTGCTACAGACTGGTTTATACTGGGATTAAAAGCTTCAGCTTCTACAGACTGGTTAATACTGGGATTAAAAGCTTCAGCTTCTACAGACTAGTTTATACTGGGATTAAAAGCTTCAGCTGCTACAGACTGGTTTATACTGGGATTAAAAGCTTCAGCTTCTACAGACTAGTTTATACTGGGATTAAAAGCTTCAGATGCTACAGACTGGTTAATACTGGGATTAAAAGCTTCAGCTGCTACAGACTGGTTTATACTGGGATTAAAAGCTTCAGCTTCTACAGACTAGTTTATACTGGGATTAAAAGCTTCAGCTGCTACAGACTGGTTCATACTGGGATTAAAAGCTTCAGCTTCTAATAGCTTCAAATAAATTGAATAAAAATACTTGGTAGTTTTGGTTGAGATTGAAGTTGATTGAGTGATTTGAGGGAAAAAAAAGTGGAAAAAATGAATCTTTTATCTCTTCCCTACATTACATTTGTCCCTTTTCAGGCAACAATGGCAGCAGGCGAGGGAATTCTTTATCCCAGCATGACGTTCCTCCATAACGACAGTTCATATATTCAGCTGCTGTCAATTAAGTTTGAGGCTCATCGATATCCACGATGTTTAATAATACAGATGTTCATTCATTTTTATCTTTATCATGTAAAAACCCCTCTGAGATTAAAAACCCTTGTACAAGGTTGACCGGAGTTGACTAGCTGGAACTAAAGCTTCATGTAGCAGCTCCAGGTGACATTTCTGAAATTTAGTCATTTTGATTACACTTCCATCTTTTCATTCTTCTGTAGAAATATTCACTGAAATGGGTTAAAGTTTAGCTTCATACAAATCTTTAAATGGCTATTTGATTACTTGATGTCACTGCTGTTTTTGTATTGTTATTTTCCATTAAATAAATTTGGGTAACTGGGGGATTGTTTTAAAATTTGTTATAGAGGACAAAAAATGTCCTTTAAATTAAAAAAAAACTTAACACATTGATTTATTTTCTGCTTTATTGGGTTACATCTTAAAAAACAACAAAGCTCTAGTGTGCATCAGGACTATTAAATGTTGAATAATTATATGGATTTTACCCTTTAAATACCAGTGTTATTGTATGAGGCTAATATTTTTCATGAGAAAACACAAGAAAATGAGTTATTTCCCATTTGCTGCAGTGGTTCTCAAACTTTTTGAGTATGACCCCCAAAATAACGTTGGTGTTTGCGACCCCCACCCCTACACGGCGACTTAGCGATCAATTGTGTGATGTATCAAACGGGTCATCCAGCAGCGTCCTCCAAATGTAAGGCTGGAAAACTATCACAATCTTCATGAACAAGGAAGATAAACTGTTTTTGGTGGTTCATCACTTTGACAAGGCACTTACATGCCCAAAATCAGCTAAATGTACGTAAAAATCCCAAATATTTATAGGCTTTGTATGTTTTAGAATTATCTGGCAACCACCGGTTTGAGAACAACTGTGCTAGGGGGCTGACAGTCTTGGATATGTCAAATTTTAGCCAAAATATTGACTTTTATGCATTATTAATTAGTTTTTCTTTATGTATCAGATTTAAAATTCACTTCACACAAAAACTTAAATGTTCAACTTTCAAGTTAAATTCATAGAAAATGTAAAAAGTTCATGCTACACTGATATTTTATCATGACATGTAAGTTTATTGAAGAAAAATCTGCTGCAACTGTGATGCTATCATGTCAGTATGGGGTGTCTTATTACGGCCCATTTAGGCTCTACGCTAAAGGTGGATACAGAGCTTTGTTCATCTTCTGCATGAAGATAAACAGAAAAAGCTACAATGTTTTCAGTGGTCTTACAGACCACTTTTTATGTTTCTTTTCGAGAATGAACATTATTATGATCTCCTACACCGTCACTATGTTTGTTGTCTGAAACTGACATCAAAACTTGCAGGTCAACTCTGCACTGCCCTCTGGTGGATGCATTGGCTAACAACCATGTCAACGCAAGGAACGCATTCAATTATGAGGACAGAGACGTTTGAAACGAACCTATTTATGTACATAAAGGGAGCATAAATGGCAGGGTACCTTAATGGTCACGTTTGAATGTGCTTCATGCGTCAAATTCTGGTTTTGATTATATTTTCTTTTAAGATGAAGCTGATCCATGAAGACTAATTATATAGACCAAAGGTCCAGATAGGTCCGGTTCTATCTAGGTTTTATTGTTAACATTTAGATTTGTAATATTTTTGTACTATCAGCAGTATTTCCTCATCGCATGCTTGTTTTTTGTTTCAGGTTGTAACTAGTGAATGTAAACAGAGCAGTAACGCTGCTGATGGCTACCACAGGAGAGACGTGCACAAACCTGCCACCTTCTTCAACCACAGCTTCGAACTGCCCTACTCAAACCCTTACTTTGAATCCACACTCAGTTCCCCACTGCAGGACAGACTGAGGGTGAAGCATGAAAGCCTGGATGACCTTCAGGCGTCCACATACTTCGGACCGACCACAGTGTCCGAGCACGTCACCAAGCACAGTAGCAAAACAGGGAAGCAACCAGCATGGCCGGCGAAGAGCCTCAGTCTCAATGCTGAAGACAGCCCTCCTGATTTTCACAGACCTTTTCTGAGCTCCAAACCTCTGAAAGAAAGCCACCACTGCAACATCAGCATCATTAACACAGACAACGAGCCACATTTCCACTGCCCAAAGGAAAAGGTGCTCAGCTCTCCTGCCTTCATGAGCAAAGGGAATGGAGTGAAAACCAAGGACGTGGCACTGATGTCTAGAGGACCACCAGCTTTGGACAAAAGAGTTGCAGCCAAAAGGTTTCGGGATAAAAGCAGCGCATCGTTTTCTGGGGGGGATGCCTCGTCCAGTGTCGGGACTCAGACAGAGCAGGCTGAGCAGAAGAAACTGAGGGACCACCCACCCAGAGAAAGACCCACCCTGAAGCACTCCGACGACGACCCTCAGATCATCTGCGATGACATCAGTGACATTTTCCGTTTCCTGGACGATATGAGCGTGTGCGACTCCCTCGGCATCGTCCAGTCATCCTGTCACAACAGTAATGGGTCCCTCTCTCAGGTTACTCTGAAATCTGAAGGCGACAGCTCACCTGAATTTAACACTGTCAGATTGGCCAAGGCCAAGCTTGACCGCCTCTTCCATTCTCTGGAAAACACAGATGATGAGCTCAAACTGAGCGTGTGCAAGCTAGTGATGAGGATCGGCGAGATTGAGAAGAAGCTGGAGTCTTTGTCGGGGGTTCGCAGCGAGATCTCACAGGTTCTGTCTAAGCTCAACAAGCTGGATGAGAAGATTCAGGAGCCTGACACCAACGACAGGACGTCGGCATCCAGCGCCACCCCTGATAAACCACGCCCCCACCAAGATCCACATCCCAGCACCGCCCTCTCCCCTCACGTCTTCCAGTGCCACACCACCGGTCACAACGGGAAGATGGAGCTCGGCCTGACAGGGGAATGGGCTCGCTCTGATGATGATAGCCTCAGAATGAAGGCGCTGAAGAGGAGCATGTTCACCAGGAGGTCCTCCCGCTCACTAAACGAGGAGAACAGCGCAACGGAGTCAAAGGTTGCCAGCATCACCAACTCTCCGTGTGACTGGAGGACTGTATCCCATTCCTGCCACATTGAAGACAAGAGCAAGGACAACGAGCGGGAGCGGGAAGGCAAGGACCGAAATCGGAAAACCAAAGAGGTAACTACACACATATCTTTACAACACACACACCCAGACTCCAACATGTCAGGAAAAATTAATCCCATCCATTTTCTCTCCTGGCTTAATCCAGTTCCAGGGGGCGGAGTCTATCCCTTCTACTAGGGCTGGGTTAAAAAAAATAAATTGAAATTAAATAAATAAAATATCGATTCATAAAACTTGCAAATCGATTTTTTTTGTGTTGACTTAATGTTAGTATAGCTGTTTTAGTCACAAGCAGCATTGTTTTAGTAACTATAGCAGCCTCGTTTTAGCAACTAAAGCAGTGTTGTTTTAAATGGTAAATGGTCCGTATTTATATAGCGCTTTTCTGTACCAGGATACCCAAAGCGCTTTACATGTAAGTCACATTCACCCATTCACACACACATTCACACACTGATGGCGGAAGCTGCCATGCAAGGCGCTCGACCACGACCCATCAGGAGCAACTAGGGGTTCGGTGTCTTGCCCAAGGACACCTCGACATGAACACGACTTGGCCGAGGATCGAACCGGCAACCTTCGGGTTACAGGACGACCGCTCTACCTTGCTGAGCCACGCCGCCCCCATATTAGCTTATATATCAGATTTATTTTAACTATTATAGTAGCATTGTTTTAGCTACTACTGTACCATTATTATAACTATTATAGAAGTGTTGTCTTAGCTGTTATTACAGCATTTTCGTAGCTACCTTAGCTGCTTTATTTTAGCTATATTTCAGTATTACTGGATTACTATACTATTACTATATTACTGTTTTAGCTGACATTAGGTATTATAAATTCTCTGTATTGATCCTTGTGGTTGTCTTGTAGGTGGCAGGAAAGATTCTCCATGTTTCTCCTAGTGGTTGCAGAGTTCCTGTGCTTGTCGTTTGTCATATTTATTACTAAAATAACTCGAAACAGCTGACGCGCTATTTTTTTAGCCACATGTTCTTCTGCATCTATGATTTCATAGGTCCTCTTGCTAAGTTCTACCATCACAATTCCATGTGTTCTTTTGCCATTAGCATCTACATGGAGCATCCAGGACAGTAGAGGGTGAACTGATACCTAATAGTCTGCTACACATGGCACAATTGGGGGTTACAACATTCTTCCAGTCCAAGTTTACATATACACTGCACATACTGCACATACTCAAAAAAAGCAGACCTTTTTATTAAGGTAAGCCCATCCTTGCCAGAGGCGGTGCTGCATCAAGAATTACTGAAAGAGAAAAAAGACAAACAATGAGAAAGTAAACTGGCTCATTTATTTGTTAATACAGGACAACTTACATTTCCATCACATAGTTTTTGTTTTATCTTTATTTTACCAGGTAAAGATATTTGAAAATCAATTTTGATTTGCAAACATGATCAGGGGCCTCACTTATAAAACTGTGTTTAGCAAAGTAAACTACAGGTGGCGTCTGTGGCGCAAAAAGTTAATGCAGCGCACTTCTACTTTCAGATTTATCAAAGCGTGCACTCACACGTCCTACACCTGTTTCTATTTATAAATCGGAATAAACTCTAAAGCGGGTGCACATGAGGGAACGCCTTCCCACGCCCACATGGTGACTATAAATGGTCAGGTGGACGTCTGTAATACATGTTCATCACAACATTTACATGATGGCTCGGGAGCGAAAAGGAATGAAAAAAGTGGATTTTTTCGGGGTGTGAGACAGAGATCCTAAAGGACCACAATGACAAACGTAAAAATGTTTAATTGGTGGGCACGGCGTGGGCATTACTGGTTTCAGAAAGACAGAATAGCGGCAGCAGGTGGCAGATGCCGTCATCACAGTGTCAGAAGGAAGACACACCAGAGATGTCGGTAGAGCATCCGTCTGCCATGTGGGAAACTGAAGTTCAAATCCCACAGGGGGGAAACGCTTCAGAGAAAAGTGTCTGCTAAATAACAGTAATTCAGTCATTTGTTTTAATTTATAAAATAAATATGTACAGATACGTCTGAGATTGGTAGCAGTTTAGTTAGAGTTAAATAATTTTTCTTTCTAGTTGCTGGGTGTTCCAGATGGGTGGGCGGTGCAGAGGGACACAATCACCGCTATTAACCAGGTGGACAAGGAGCTGCAGGAAATAAAGACCGTCTGGACAGAAAACAATAAAAGCATTGTGTAAGAATTAATAAATAAAAGGAAATCCTCCTCTTGTGTGTTTCATTAGCGTAGCATCACTCATAGACCTCCAGCCTCCAGTCTGGTCCCGCTCTGCTGGAATGAAGGACCAAAGCTACCTTCCACACTGACTGCTACATGCTGGCAGCAGACTGGCTCCTTATTTATCTGGATGGATTTTATAACATGGAAGTTTTGTTTCACAATGATAGAACATATTTTAGTGGTTGAGCTTCTTGTGAATATCATCTCCCTTTTTCCTGAAAATCCTGTTTTTCACTGCACTCTTAAGAGAATTAATATCAAATATGCATCTTTATTCACCATTAAGACCATTAGGACATTTCTAAACTACCAAAAGAATCTTAAAATCAATCCAGAAATGCAAGGGGAACCGATGCAGCAATTTTAAAACTAATTTTATCTGTTCCTGCACTCTGGTTCCTGGTCAGCATACATGCAGCTGAATTCTGGAGTAATTGTAGGTTTAGAATACTCTTTTTAGGAAGACCACAGAGCAGGACAATACAATAATCCTACTAGAACTGAAAGCATGCATCAGCACTTTGGTGCTGGAAAGAAAGAGAAATGGGCAGACTCTGGCAATTTTTTTAAGATGATAAAGTCCGCTCTTTGTAACATTTCTAATGGGTGGAATAAAATCAAGCTCAGAGTCTAAAAGGTCACCCAGATTCCTTAAAAATGATCTCTCTTGTCTTCAGGATCGATAATTAAAACTTCTGTGTTGTCCTGGTTAAGCTGTAGGAAATTCTCTGACATCCATGACTTTATATCTAAAATATGGTTAAAAGGACATTTACTGGCTGCAAGTCCTCAGGAGACACGGTGATGTAAAGCTGTGTATTAGTGATGTGTCATGTGCGAAAGAGAGCCCTGAGAGCCGATTCTTTGTAGTGAATCAGAAGAGCCGGCTCCTATCGAGTGAGACACTGAACTAAATATGGGTCAGTTTCAACCTCAGACTAAGCTCAGCGAGTTTGATTTTTCTAATAGCGGGGATCGCAAAGTAGACATAACTTTAACAAAATGGAAAGAGGTTGTCAAAAAATATAAACTGGAAGAAGATAGCAAACTGGTCATGTGGCCATCTCAGTCTTCTAAGTTTAGACCAGGTGAGATATTCATAAAGGAATAACGGCTATATGTACACTCTTGGAGGGTAGATCCTTTAAAATACTTGGACAACTTAAGAGGGAATTCCGTTTAGAAAATAGGGACCTATTCAGATATTTCCAGTTGAGACATTTCTATGACACAGTTATCAAAACTGGTCTCTCAGCAGAGGGTAACGACTTGATTGATGCTCTGACCGCTGCATACAAACACACTCCCTGCAAAATTATGTCCAAGCTGTATAAGAGTGTACATAAGCTAAATGGTTCAAGTTTGTTGAATGTAAAATTGAAATGGGAACAGGAGTTGGACATTCAGTTGTCTGAAGGTGATTGGCACTCAGTGTGCAAAACACAGCACTCCACTAGCTCCAAAGGGTGGAGGGAATTTGGATGGAAGACTGATTTGTTTTGCCTTAACTCCTCATATAAAAAGCAAGCAGCTAGGAGTAGGACAACAATGCTGGAGACAGTGCGGGAACATGAAGGCTAATCACACATTTTCTGTTCTTGTCCGAAATTGCAGCCACTCTGCAGTTCGGTGTTCGTTTCTCCAGGGATCCTAAAACAATGCTCTTGGGACTGATACCTGATCCAATATTCCATACTGAATATCTCTTCAATATTTTGATTCTTCCCTACAAAACGGCAGTTACAAGGAACTGGCTGAAACCTGACCCTCCAAGCTTCAAGGAGTGGAAGGATGTTGTACAGGAAATATACTCTATGGAAAACTGACCTATTTTTTCAGGAATAAAGCGGGGACACATGCAAGGTTGTAGGCTAAATGGACTAGGTATAAGAAAATCACTGTAAGTGTGATCTGAGTTTTGAGTCTGCAATATGGTTACAACCCCTCACTACATGCATTTCCATTACAGTATTTCGCAAAATAAAAGTGATATTTCTAAGATTTCGATAAAGTGCAATTGCGATTTGCAGGTGTTTCTATTCAATGGTGTTTAGTGCATTAGCCGTTATTCTCGTAAAATCTCATCCCGCAAGACTCCACTTTGAGGAGGATAGAGATTTCTAAATCTTTGTAAAACTCTTGCATTTCACCATTGTTTGCTATCAGGGATGACAATTATATATTTTTCTTTAATTATTTGTAAAAAGATTTCCATCTCGTCCTACATCTACTCAGACTGTGCCATCTCTATTTGAAATGAACTGGTGATGTGACCCGCTACGTCACGTCCAGTAAAACGTAAATGCGAGAAAAGTGTTTCCATTACACTTTTGCAATATACCTCTATATCGACAACATCTGAAAAACCACCTCATGAGAGCGTAAAAACTTTTTAGTGATATTTAAAGGTTTTTTTAAATGTAGGTGTTTCCATTACTGTTTTTTTTATTGCGACATTTAGCATTTGCCCAATTCGGGGGGTAATGGAAACGCACCTACTGTTCACTTTGTGTTTTATGTTTTTTGATTGTATATCTTGAAAAACTAATAAATATAGAGTTAAAAAAATAAAAAAAAAAACAGCCACAACGTCAACGCTCTGTAGCCACCTCATTTTCCGACTCACTCTCGCTACCCCGTCCATTTACTGTCCGTTTACCAACCACATATCTGTCTTAACCCCACACACATTATTACAGTATTGCAGTCTCTCAAACCCATAGAACCTTTTAACATGTAACATTAGCAGGAACATCACTGTAGGATCGCTAGAATATCATTAATGCTAAATGTTAGCACAACAGTGCAGCTGCTTCTCGGCCGACAAACTCAAAACAATGGTCACGCAAGACTGCATAACTTCCTGTGTCTGTGTGTGGTCATGTTGGCCAGGAAACAAACAATTATGACTCTGTTTCCATGTTATTGGATGGTGTTTAGACAGAAATACTTGCCGATCCCCTTAGTTTTGGTAATATCGGCGGGTATTTCCGACGCTAGTATCGGTATCGGCCCATCCCTACTTGATACCAGCTGACTTCTTATCATAAACTTGGCCAGTTCTGCTGAACTGTCATGTATACCTGGACTTAATGGAGGGTTTCATTCATGTTGAGGCATATTAACTTGCTGCCTGGGTCCCATCTTCATTTATCTTTCTACTGACTGTTGCTGTGCATGAGCTGACTGATTTTTAACCTAGTCCAGCCTGGAGGGGTGAGAATGTGCCTGAGGTAGACTGGGGGGGGGGGGGATCACCGATGCCCCGATGTTGTTTTGATTTGTTTTGAAGTCCTGATTGTGATAGTCAAGCCTGTTGTCCGATATACATGTATCTGGTGCCTGTAGCTCTTCCACATGGCAGCTAAACTCTTGTGAATATTTCTCCACAAAATCTTTGTGAACTTTGCATGTTGTGTAGAGAGTTAAAGTCTAAGAAGCTTACCTCAGAACTTACATTTGTGGGAGCAGCTTTCATGATGACGGCTTTGGCAATTGCAGCCTCAGCTTCTTTCTCATGCTGAAGTGCATCTAACTCTGCATCCAGACGAGTCTTTTCAATCTTAATCTGCATTTCTTTCCTACTGAAAGTTGCCCTAGCCTTCGCCACTTCTGCCTCTGCTCGATCTTTAGCAGCTGCCATGCTGACAGACAACTGGAGTGAACATATAGATGAGTGTGTAGACTGGGCACGTGTCTTCTGAGATTAATGATCAGCTGTCTCCACGTTATTTCCTTCATCCGGTGATTTCTTCACTGATGGCTGACTACTGAGAGGCTGGCATTTTACTTTTACTGTTCTCGTCTATATGAAACAGAAAGCTTAATCGTCCCTTCAAAGAGTCCAATGAACAGGCCATGTGTTGTACTTGGCAGGGGATCTATTGAAGAAAAGGTAAAACTGAAATACACAATAACATTAGAAAGCATATGCACACTAATGCATAATGCTAGCAGCCACTTAACACATGCCAGTATTGTAAGCATACCTTGAATCATCAAAGAATAACGCAACTAAACACGACATAAAACAACATGTATTGTAACATAAAATGCTACAATAATCATCGTAATTACAATTAAACTTAAATAAACTAACTGGCAAAGCCACACGAACTCTGAGGATTAACGATGGATGCAGATTGTTGCCTTCCCATGTGCTCTCTACAACCATAGACATAATATACATAGATGCCTCGTAGACTGACGCTGCCTATTGGACTGACATATCAACGCGGCGGCCATCTTGGATGGGTCACCCATGTGCCTCCAATGCATTTATTTCTAAGGTGTATGCCCAGCTACAATCATCGCTTTTTTTACACGATTTTCTGACAATTTGGTTTGTTACAAACAGCAGAGATATAGTTACGATACAGGTCACTGTTACACATTGAAAATACCAGCTTTAATGCTGAAATCATTTTTATTCTCTAACAAAGACATATGGTAAAATATTATTAAATGTATAAATGAATTATTTTGACACTTTAATAAATAAGTTTGGTCATTTGAATTTGTCTCTGCTACACGAGTGCGCGCGCACACACACACACACACACACACACACACAGGGAGCTAAAACCCTTGAAAAAGAAGTATCTTGCACAGCTACTTGCTTGTGCTGGCACTCTGTAACTCCAGGGTAGTTAATTTTGCAATGTGGTGCAGTCACATAAGAAAATAAATAGCTATTTCAATGCTTCAACCCTTGGATCCCTATTTTGGGCACTTTTTCTGTCTTTTATTTTTTTCTAAGATTGATCTGTTTTCCAAGACTTTCAAAAAGGTGAAAACAGCAGATGCAAGCTCAACTCTTTACATCACTTCCCTGTTTGTTGTTCAACATAGGATGTAGGGCCCAAGTGTTCTAAGTATTTTAACCAGTATGTTTAAAATGTGTAAAACAAAATTGTGCTGCACCTTTACAATGTTTGTGGATGTGGATGTGGCAGGGGAAGATGCAGAGAATCTCTCATGTAGCTGTATGCTTTTGGCAGTGCAGTGTAAAGGCAAACTCTCTCTGCTCCCTCAAGTAGTCATGTTCCTGCTTTGAAAAGTGGTCTATCTGAAGATCTGGACTTCAGTTAATACAAATACTAACTTTATAAATTCTGACAAAGAGAGTAAACAACAACAAAAAAAGTGGTATTATCAATTTATTTTTCCTGAGTGGGAAGTAAAGTCTTTCTTTAAACTCCTCATTTATTAGGTTCTTTTTCTTGAGATCTTCTAGAAGACTTTGAACAGTCTTTTTTGCTCTCTGTTTGCGGGCCTTTGCCATCACCTTCTCCCGCTATAGACTCACAACTCTAGCCAAAGCATCACTGGGTCTGGCCTTTAAACGAGTGGGAGAACTGGGTTAAACAAAGGAATATAAGAAAATGTTTTCAGTGATGTTTATATCAAACCACTCAAAATGATTTTGTGCATAGCACCGCATATGTTCTGGCACTCATTCTTAAATTCATAACCGTAATATCACAGCCAGGACCATGACTATGAGAAAGAGAGAAAGGGTTTGTGTGTGTGTCAGTGAAATGGGGTGTGCATTCATTCATTCATTCATTCATTTATATGTGAGTATGTCTTAAAGGTTTTAATTTGACCAGAGCCACGACGCTCAGAGCTCTATGGGATATAACAAAATACAAATACTTACATCATTGGGCTGAGGTTCACTTTCAGGGAAATGCTGAGAAAGGTCCAATGGTAAGCTCTCCTCAGCTTTCCTTGAAGTTTTTGTGTCCCTTGTTGCTACTGGCTAAAATATAAGAAACAAAATACTCAAAAATAACCTCATTAAAAATGACTTGAAAAGGTCTTAGTATTCCACAGTGTACTGTAATACACAGTAAATCAATAATTCCTAGACATGCAGAAAGAACGGATGGCAAAAAAACCCAAAGTGTGTTCTTAACTTTTGTTTTAAATGATTCACAGACATCTCAGCAAGTACTTTGAGTAAAAAATACACCTACTCTGTGGAGGTGAGGTGGAAAGTTGAAGACAGGTGGAGTCGCGCCATCTCTGAGCCTGACAATCTGACCTGTCCTGTCAAACTCACCCGGCTTGAAGTGCTCACTACAAAGCTTGGATGTAGCAACAAAACCCTCCCTTCTTATTGCAACTTCCCATTACCTCATCAAATCTCTGTCACTGGGAAACCTTCATGATATGAAGGGTAAAAAAAGAAGAAAAAAAAACTAGCAAGAGATAAAACAATTGCACTCTCTAGCAGTCTGACTAGCACATAATTATGCTGTCCCCTGCTGTTTGATTTCTTGCTTGTGATGTTCGTTTAGAAGCAAGTTGCTTTGGAGAAAAGCGTCTGCTAAATGACTTGTAGATAACATTGAATACCGCTTTTTTCCGTTAGCATTTTGTTGATAGCCAAAATGACGTTAGTTACAATGACATATTAATAATAACAAAAATTACTGTTCAGTCTTACTTGTGAAAGGTAATGCCACGTAATCAGCTTTCAACATTGCACTGTTATTGCAGCCGTAGGCTGCACAAATTACAGGCACAGTTGCTGGCGCTGTCTTGACTCTGACCAGTTCTGAAGCTAGGCTGGAATGTGGCGACCCATCCAATATGGCGTTGACGCTGCATTACGCTCCAGTGTGTAATGAACGTATATTTTGTCTATGTTTACAACATACAAAATGGCCGACTAACCACTTGGCAGGAAGACGACGTTGTGCCTTTACCAAAATAAAAGTATGCACTTCAAAATAAAATGCAAATAACACTACTTAAACTACTGATTACATTCAACTGATACATCACAAGCATAGGTGTGAAAACCAAAGCTCTGCCTCCCGATGACATCTCCATGTAGCAGCATGTCCAGATCCACGGAAGATGCCATAGCAACAGCCCTCCATGCTGCACTGTCTCATCTGGAGCAGCAGTGAGCTACATGCGGTTACTTTTTGTGGACTACAATTCTGTCTTTAACACCATCCTTCCCCACAGACTAGTGGACAAATTGGTAGATTTGGGCATCCCACATGCTACCTGCATGTGGATCAAGAGCTTCCTGTCTGGTGGCAGTCAAAGGGTGAGAGTGAGCCCACACACATTCACAGCTGTCAACCTCAGGACAGGCTCCCCACAGGGCTGTGTGCTGATCCCCCTGCTATACACCCTCTACGCCCACGACTGCATCCTTACCCACCACAATAGCATCGTCAAATTTGCAGATCACAGTGGTAGGACTCACCTTGAGGGGGGATGAGGGACAAGGTAGACTGTGTTGTGTAGAACAACAATTTGCTGCTCAACACCTTCAAAACAAAGAAGGTCATATAGGACATAATGCCACTGAAGATTAGTGGGAACTGCGTGAATGATGGACTTCCACTTTCTGGTGGTCCACATTGAGGAAGATCTGACCTGAAGCATGAACACCTCTGAGCAGTGTTGTTTTCGTCAACGATGACGATGACAAATTTATTTCGTTGACAAACCTTTTTTTCTTGACAGTGACGAGCTAAAAATGGCTCTGATGACAAAAACATGACGAGACGTTTGTGAGATTTCGTTAACGAGATGAGACAAGATGAAAATGTTCAAGGGCTGATTGTCTGACATTAAAAACACGTCATTTCTGCCTGTTGTGAGCGCTATCTGTCAGTAAGCGATGCTGCTGCACCTTGGCAACGCCCACCATCTGATGTACAGAGCACACAAGCAAGCAGTTTATTCATTCATAGATGAATCATGGCGGCATTCTTGACGAAGGGGTTTGGTGGAAGCGCTAAAACGATAAATGGACTATGATCCATCATAATTTCACTGGCAGACCAGGTCAAGTTGAGCATGTGTTCCTCGTCCTTTGCTCATATTTTGGACATGTGTGTGTTCAGGGTGGAGTATTACACTTCAGAAAATTCTCAGAAATAAAGCCACAGTTACCAAAGTAAGGATGTTGTTGCTCTTTGCTTTTCTGGAGTAATTGATTCCACAGGTAGAACTTTATCTGTGTAAAGCATCACCCTAAGTAGATCAGAAAGTATTTGCTGTTGGTTGGAAACCTTCTAAGTCTAAAACTATTCCTTTTAATTTACCGTATTTTCCGGACTATAAGTCGCTCCGGAGTACAAGTCGCACCAGCCATAAAATGCTTAATAAAGAAGGAAAAAACATATATAAGTCGCACTGGAGTATAAGTCGCATTTTGGGGGAAATTTATTTCCAGCACAAGAACAGACATGTCATCTTGAAAGGCAATTTAAAATAAAAATAGAATAGAGGCAACAACAGGCTGAATAATTGTATGGTATGCTTACGTTACATGAAACAACTGAGAACGTGCCTGGCATGTTAACATAACATATTAAGAGTTATTCAGATAACTTTAGCATAAATAACATGCTAAGAAGTTTTGCAAACCATCCGTGTCACTCTCAATAACTAAAATCCGATGAAATCTTCATCCTCGGTGTCACTTTTAAACAACTCCTCTAACTCCGGAGGTAGAAGATGTGGCGCTTCTTCTTCTACGTCGCTTACGTCAGCCTCATCCTCGGTTGCAGTTCCAATTATTCCAGCCTTTCTGAATCCTGACAGAATGGTTTCGGTTGTCACCGAAGCCCATGCTTTGTCGATCCATCCAATGACATCCTGGAAAGTTGCACGGCGCATTCTCCCGGTTGCGGTGAAGCTGTGCTCTCCATTCATCATCCACTGCTCCCACAGGTTACGCAAGACTGCCTTAAAGCTCCTATTCACGGAGATATCAAGAGGCTGGAGTACTTTCGTTAAGCCGCCAGGGATGATGGCAGGTGTGGAGTTGAACATTTTTAATTTATCTTTGAACTGTGGCGTGATGTGGGCTCGCATGCTATCCATCACAAGCAGAGCTTTGCGTGCTCGAAAGAAGCCATCCGGACGCTTATTGTAGCACTTTGTAAGCCATAAGTTCATCATTTCTTGATCCATCCACCCTTTCTCATTCACGGCGACTTCAACTGAGGGGGATTGGATTTTTGGCATAGTTTTTCTTTTGAAAATGACCATTGGTGGCAATTTTGATCCATCTCCACAACATGCCAGTACCACTGTGAAGTGTGATTTCTCATGACCAGTTGTTACTATATTCACACTCTTTTGCCCTTTCTCTGCAACACTTCGGCCTATGGGAATGTCAAACGTGAGAGGGACCTCGTCCATGTTGATAATATGATCCGGTGTCACGTTGTGCTCACTTACATGCTTTCTAATGAACTCACTGAAACTGTCGACCTTGACTTGGAAATCTGCCGGCAGTTTTTGGGACATCGTTGTCCTTGCTCTGATAGAGAGGCGATTGCGTTGCATGAAGCGATAACACCAAGAAGGTCCTCCTGCAAAGTCATTTATATTCATCTCCTCGGCAAATACTCGGGCTTGGAGACGCAACTGGACTGTTGACAAGCCTCTCCCGGCAGCGCGTTGTTCAAGCACCCATATGCGAACTCGTTCCTCTAGCTGTGGCCACCTAGCTTTTAGCCCGCGATTGGCTTTTTTTGTTTTCTTCATTTCAGTAAGAGTAACCTCCGCTTTTCGCCAGTCCCTTACAAGTTTCTCGCTAACTCCAAACTTTCTTTCTGCTGCTCGATTACCGTTTTCGGCTGCATATTTTACTATCTGGAGCTTGTAATCTGCAGAGTATGATTTTCTTTTCGGTGGCATTTTTATTAAGCCCTTCTTACTTGTTTACTGCCAATGTTGAAATTATCAACACAAGCCTAGAGCGCCCTCTTGCGGTTTAGTGTAAAAATAACACGTGAAATGAAATACCGGTAATAATGTGTTAATAATTTCACACATAAATCGCTCCAGAGTATAAGTCGCACCCCCGACCAAACTATGAAAAAAAACTGCGACTTATAGTCCGGAAAATACGGTAGTAATTATTGATGAAGATAACCAAACAACAAGCTCACAATGTGTTGCTGTATGTTGAACTTATAGATCTGCTATTTTCTAGTGTGACATGTTTGTATGATGAAGTCGGGCATCAATTCATTAAAAATATTAAATATAGAAATAAAAGTTTCTGCCCAACAGCAGTTAAGTAACACGGCAGCATTTCATCCCTGTTGGTGGGAAAGTCTCGGCTAAAGCTGTCAGTCTGGTAAAGGATCTGGTTATTATGTAAAAGCATTAAAGGAAACTTGTTTTATGAATTACTTGTTATAACCTTGATTCCACTTTTTAATAAGTATTATTGACCTAAATTAATTTGTTGAAAGACTAATACTTTTTTTTATTTGACTAAAACTATCAAACTTAGAAATTACTAAGATGTGACTAAAACTAATAAGCATTTTCATCCTGAAGACTAAAATTTAGACTAAAACTGAGATGCCTGCCAAAAACAACACTGCCTCTGCACTGCTAAAAAGGCACAGCAGAGACTGCACTTTCTGAGGGTATTAAGGAAGAACAAAATTTCACAGAGACTGCTGGTGTCCTTCTACTGGTGCTAAATCGAGAGAATCTAAATGTACTGTATGTGTGTGGTACAGCAGCTGCACAGAATCTCAAAGGAAGGCGCTCGTGAGGGTCATTAAAACAACTCAAAGGATCATCTGCTCCCCTCTCTAAACACTCGAAGAACTACACAGTTCCCATTGCCTTAAAGAAGTACACAATGTCATTAAGGACAATTCACACCCTGGCCACTGAACTGTGGTGGTTAGGCAGACGTTACAGAACAATAAAAAGCAGGACAAATAGATTAAAAAATGTGTTTTTCCAACTACAGTCACCTCATTCAATACTGAAAACACTTACAATAGGCAAAATGTTTTCTAAGGGATGAGTGCAATAACAGAATATATGTCTGTGTTTGAGTGATGGGTCTCTGATTGTGCTGCTTTTTATAAATGTAGCTTTTTTGGCCTTTAGTTGTCCATTTTATATTAACTTTATATGATACTGGATGGCACTTTTAAATTAGGTACTAGTTAAAATGACAATAAAGGTATTCTATTCTATCATAACTTTTACTGTTTTACCATTTTGCCTGCTCAGAGCCAACTGTTGTCCTACATGTATGTAATTTGGCTGTGTTTACCCACAATGCCTCTCATTGTTGTCCAATTCCTCTATTTGGTTCTCTTAAAGGAAACTACTTTTGAAGCAAACTGGTCCACCTACCTAGAGTTTGCTTCCTTGAAATGAATAAGAGCTTGTTCCTTCATTTACACGTCTCCGCACAAACCAGACTTTCCGAGGGTTTGGAATCAGAAAGACTGATGTCAATGCAGTTTTATTCTCTGTTGATGCACACAGAGCATGAATACACAGCAGTCATTGGAACAACGTCACTCACAAATATAGGGATGACTAATTGTCACAGTTTAGGAAGTCATTTTGATATGTGATGAAGGTATAGTTTTTGATGTATTGTGCAGCCCTTGTCTGGACTGGACCACCTATGGGGTCAGAGTTGAGTCCACGGGTGGACTTCTGTCTGTTGTAACATGCATGATGCTTCATGCTGACCTGAAACAGAGGACATGTTGAATTAATGATAAGATGACCTATAAACTGCTACTGCTCTGATTCTCTGAAGACTCTCAGAGTATTTCTACACACAGTGTTTCCATATCTGAAATCTTTTCTACAACACCGAAGGTTAAAGCCTGACCTCATTACATTTTTAAAAATTTAAAAAGTCACTCTAGTAGAGACACCCATAAAATTTTTAGATGAAACCCTACTCCAACACACCCAAATGAATTTCCTCATCCTCATAGTAAATCTTTATTTGTATAGCACTTTTAAAAACAAAGCTCGGACTGAAAAAGCTGGGTCACCTCTGGCCTTGAGTTTCGACCCTGGCACAGCCAAAAGGGACCTGCCTGAAGATCTAAGGCTGCGGGGAGGCTCGTAGGGTGTCAGTAAATCTGTAATGTGCCAGACCTAAACGAGCTTTAAAAGTAATCAGTAAACTTTAAAATCAATTCTAAAATGTACAGGGAGCCAGTGCAGCGAGGCTAAAACAGGGTAATATGTTGTCTTCTGCTAAAACCAGTGAGAAGCCGAGCTGCTGCGTTTTCAACAAGTTGGAGGCGAGAGAGGGATTTATTGTCAAGACCGGAGAGGAGGGAGTTGCAGTAGTTGAGTCTGGAGAAAATGAGTGCATTGATAACTTTTTCTAAATCGGGCCGGGAGAAGACAGGTTTGATTTCACTGATGGTGCGGAGGTGAAGGAAACAGAACTGGGTGACTTTTTTGATGTGAAGATGAAAATTAAGATTGGAATCAAGTATAACACCCAGGTTTCTGGCAGAGGGGGTGATGTTAGAGGAGAGAGGACCAAGACTGTCTTCAATATGGGAGGTGGAGTGAGGAGGGTTGATTAAGATCATTTCAGATTTAGAACTGTTGAGTTGTAGAAAGTTTTGTGCCATCCAACTGTTCACATCGTTGAAACACTCTAACACAGCAGCTCGGCTTCCAGTGTCCCCTGGTCTCAGCAGGAGGTATATCTGTGTGTCGTCCGCATAACAATGGAAGGACACGTTATGGCGGCTATAACGTGTCCTAGGGGGAGCATATAAATAAAGAACAAAATGGGACCTAAAATAGAACCTTGCGGTACACCACAGGCAATGGGGGCAGAGGAGGACGTAAAATTACCTATGGTGACCGCAAAGGTTCTATCTAAAAGACAAGAGTAAAACCAATCAAGTGCAGTGTCTGTGATGCCAACCCAGGTTTTAAGACGATCAATTAAAATACGGTATCAACGGTATCAAATGCAGCACTCAAATCTAAAAAAAATTAAAATGATGCTCTCTCCTCTACCAGAGGCTAAAAGACGCTCATTAGAGACTTTGAGGAGAGCTGTTTCAGTGCTGTGTAGAGCTTTAAAACCAGACTGAAATTTCTCAAAGATGTCATTTCCATTTATAAAACCTAAAATCTGATTAGAAACAACTTTCTCTAAAACTTTGGATAAAAAGGGAAGCTTTGAGATCGGTCTAAAGTTGTTAAAATCATCAATACTTAAATTAGGCTTTTTTAAATGAGGTTGGATGTTTAAAACAAGAAGGGACAACACATTTTGACAAGGACATGTTAATGATGGATAAAATGCTGGGCCCAACTGTGCTAAAAACATCTTTGAGGAATTTGGTGGGTATGACATCAAGACTGCATGTGGTTGTTTTCATGTGAGATAAAACACCAGCTAAAGAGGAGAGAGATAAAGGAGTAAAATTAGTAAAACAATTAAAACACTTGGAAAATTCTCTTCTTACAGTAATGGTGTGACTTGGAGCAACTAATGATTTCTTATGTCATTGACCTTTTTAACAAAGTGATTTAAAAACAGTTCACACAGTTCTGTGGACGCATCATTAAAATGACAGGGCTTAGGGTTAATAATTGAGTCTAAAACCTTAAATAAAACTCTAGAGTTGGATTGACTTTTTGTAATAATGTTAGAATAAAAAGCTGTCCTTGCTTCTTTGACTGCTTGTTGATAGGATTTAAGACTTTCTTTCCATGTGAGATAACTACACTTAGCTTGGACTTTTTCCATCTTCTCTGATTTTGCCTGCAAATCCTCTTTAACAACTGGGTGTGTTCATCGAGTCCGGGTTGGGAAATTGACTTTCTCTCTTTAAAAGGAGCAACAATATTTAAAATAGTTTGAGAGTTTGAGGTTTGATAAAAAAAAAAGAAGAGACCAGCTCTACCAGGATAAAATCTGTGTTACAAGCAGTCGAGGAAGCTGGGGTAAGAAGTTGAGAAAACCTAGAGGCAGAAGAGGAGTTAAAAACACGAGAACTGAAAGGTAAACCCTGAGTAACAGACTCTGGAGATAAAATAACGTTAAATAAAACAGCTTTGTGATCAGACACGCAGATATCCTTAGTTTAAAAATGGCAGCAACCCCCCCCTCCTTTTCTGGACAGTCTTGGTTGATGAGGAATGAGTAGTCAGGGGGGGTTGCTTCAATGATGGTGTGCAGTCTCCTTGAGTTAGCCAGGTCTCTGTTAAAATCAAAAAGTCCAAGTAATTGCTAGTAATAAAATCGTGGCAAATGAATGTTTTGTTGTTGATGGATCTGATATTTAAAAGACCAAAGTTTATTGGAGTTGAGCAGGGAGCAGGGATGACGAGGGACAGAGAGGAACGGTGATAAGGCCGGGAGGTGAAGGTTCTCTGGGGATGAACAGCCTGTAAGGGCACAGGTTGGTGATGACAGTGATCCTGTGTTGAAGAGGGCTGCATGGGGAACTGCGTTGAGGAGGTACCAATGAGGGGGGAGGGGGTGAAATGGTAGCAGAGGGGGTTTCAAGTCAATTTTGTTTGTGAGTCTGAACAGCATGGATGATGTTGTAAGTTAAAAACCAGTTCCCTAGTGGACTGAGGTGGAGACCATCCGCCCTGAAAAAGGCTGAACGAGTCCAGAAAAGATGAAAGTTGAGGATCGAGACAGTGGAGGCGAGGAAGGTGGCTGCTGGAAGGCTGTGGTGTCCTGTTCAGAGCTCCCAAGGCCGGTGGCAGGTACGATGGTGCGGGGCAGAGCAGGGGGCTGTTGTATAGAAGGGCCAGCAACTGTGGTGTTGGCAGAGCCCACGGGAGGGCTCCCCGCTGTATCAGAGCAAGAAAACCCTCTAGAGTGCCTGATGACAGCCTCCTGTAACAGTCTGCGGCGAGAGGAGGAAGCTGCTGCCCGAGCTGGGTCCCGCTGCCTCAGTCCGCCGGTCTGCGTTGTCAGGGAACCACTGGCCCGTTGTGATGGGGACGAGTCCAGCGTACCGCCACAGGAGCCGCCTGGGTGCCGTCGGTCTGGGATGGAGGGCTCAGATCCTTTGTCTCAGGCTCAGGAACAGCAGGACGAGCCAAGGCTTCATCCATCAGGGCGGCTAAATGGTTGGAGAGGCTCAGACCTTCCCAGCTCTTTCCTTTCCCACGGACCACCACGTCAGCCCAGGAGGATCGGTTGTTAGGGGTAGAGCAGGATGAAGGTCATGTCATTCAGCTCTGCAGAGGCCTGATAATGAGCCATTCATTTGATTCAGCTGTGTTAGAGAAGGGATGCATTTAAAAGTTGCAGGATAGTTGATCTCGAGGACATACTTGGGCACCTCTGGACTAGAAGATAGCACTGAATCCAGGAAAATTGAACACAAACTCATACATCCTTATACACATGGTCTTTATATTATGCTGATGATATTTCATTATTCTTTTCCAGAATGACTTCATAAGTCTAAAAGTTAGAAGGAGGCATCACTTTTCATTTTCTCTGTTTTCACAGGAAGTTTATCAGTTCAGTCAGAAAACCACCCAGCTGTCATCAGATCAGATGTCAAAGGTTAACAGATGAACTGGAGACTGGGAAGAATAAAAACGCTGCTGATGTTCGTCTCTTCTTCTTCTCCAGGCAGAGCGAGACCATCAGTACGAGCTCACCCAACCACAGCGGCCTCCAAAACCAGCAAAGGAGTCCTACCTGATTGAACAGGTTTTTTCACCACACCCCTTAAGCCCGTCTGTCAAGGCACACATGAAAGGCAGCTTCCTGTACACGGACCTGAGGCTCACCAGCCTGTCAGACGGTAAACACAGCCAGCCATCCTGGACCATCAAGGAGTACCGACGCAACCGAGGAGAAAAGGGAAACCCGCTTACAGCTGTGGACCTACAGGTACTGATCATTTCAAATCTCCTCCAGAATCCCAGTCTACCTGTCCTTTACATCAGATCAAACATTAAATTGTTGTGAGGTATTTTTTATTTTAATCAAAAGAAGGTAAATGGAAATTATGACATTCCTACAACAGACTTTTAGACTGATTACTATTATTTTAGACTCAAAAGTTCTTTCAATAAAAGAACTTTTGAGTTCTTTCTTCATAGTCTACAGTG